>NW_026536108.1:0-161257 GCF_028551555.1 Melozone crissalis | reverse complement strand
GCAAAAATCAGCCCAAAATCCACCCAGAACTGACCCAAATCCAACTGACAGAGCCCTCACAGCTCGAATCCTGGAATGTTTCCTGGAATTGGGAATTTTTAGGGAATTTGAGGGAAATCCAAAAAACTTGGGACAAAAATGGCAAAAGTTGGGGTGAAAATGGCAAAAATTGGCCCAGAATTGACAGAAATCGGCCCAAAATCCACCCAAAAGTGACCCAGAACTGATCCAAATGCACCTGCAGCTCGAAACCTGGAATGTTTTCCCAAAATCGGGAATTTTTAGGGTATTTGTGGGAAATCCAAAAAACTGAGACAAATATGGCAAAAATTGGGGCAAAAATGGCAAAAATCAGCTCAAAATTGTCAGAAATCGGCCCAAAATCCACCCAGAATTGCCCCAAAATGCACCTGCAGCTCGAATTCTGGAATGTTTTCCAAAATTGGGAATTCTGAAGGGATTTGTGGGAAATCCCAAAAAAATTACTGAAAAAATGGCAAAATTGGGCTAAAAATGACAAAAATTGGGGCATGAAATGCAAAATTCAGGCCAGAATTGACAGAAATCAGCCCAAAATCCACCCAGAACTGACCCAAAATCCAACTGCAGCTCAAAATTCTGGAATGGCTACCAAATATTGGAATTCCCAAAGGATTTGGGTGAAAACCCAAAATTTGGCACAAAATTGCAAAATGGAGCAAAATCCGCCCCAAATTCCCCAGGAACGGCCCAAAATCCACAGGAAAATCTCATTTTTCTGCCCCACATCCCAGGTTTGCCAAATTCAGGGTTTTTTTCTCAAATTCACCTTTTTTTTTTTCTCTTTTTTGCCCATTTTCCACCCCAAATTCCTTTTTTTCCCAAAATTCCCATGTTTTCACCCAAAATTCCCATTGTTTCACCCAAATTCACCATTTTTTCCCTGTTTTCGCCAAAATCCCCATTTTTCCCCTCAAATCTGAGCTCCTGTCCCCACAGATGGCGCAGAGCCGTTTCCCAGCCCCAAATCCCATTTTTCCCCATTTTTCCCCCATTTTCCCAGTAAATCCCATTTTCCCCCATTTTTTCGCTGTAAAATCCAATATTTCCCAATTTTTCCCCATTTTTGCCCAAAATCCCCATTTTCCCCCCCAAACCTGAGCTCCTGTCCCCACAGATTTGCCCCCAAAATCTCCATTTTTGCCCCATTTTTCTCCATTTTTCTCATTTTTTCCCCGTTTTTCCCCAAAAATTCAAATTTTTCCCCATTTTTCCCTGGTTTTTCCCTGTAAATCCCCATTTTGCCCATTTTTTCCCCGTTTTTAGCCCAAAATCGGGGTTTTTCCCCCCAAACCTGAGCTCCTGTCCCCGCAGATGGCGCAGAGCCGTTTCCCAGCCCCAAATTCCCATTTTGTCCCATTTTTTCCCATTTTTCCCCAATAAATCCCATTTTTTCTCCATTATTCCCCATTTTTTCCCCGTTTTTGCCCAAATCGGGGTTTTTCCCCCCAAACCTGAGCTCCTGTCCCTGCAGATGGCGCAGAGCCGTTTCCCAGCCCCAAATTCCCATTTTTGCCCATTTTTTCCCCAATAAATCCCAATTTTTGCCCATTTTTCCCCATTTTTCCCCATTTTTTCCTATTTTTTGCCCAAAATCCCCATGTTTCCCCCCAAACCTGAGCTCCTGTCCCCGCAGATGGCGCAGAGCCATTTCCCAGCCCCAAATTCCATTTTTGGCCCAATAAATCCCATTTTTTTCCAAGAATCCCAGGGTTTTTGCCCCGTAAATCCCAATTTTTTTCCTGTTTTCGCCCAAAATCAGGGTTTTTCCCCACAAACCTGAGCTCCTGTCCCCGCAGATGGTGCACAGCCGTTTCCCAGCCCCAAATCCCCATTTTTGGCCCATAAATCCCATTTTTCCCCCCAAATTCCCATTTTTTTTCACTGTAAATCCCATTTTTTCCCCAATTTTTTCCCAATAAATCCAATTTTTTGCCCATTTTTTCCCTGTTTTTTCCCAAAATCGGGGTTTTTCCCCCCAAACCTGAGCTCCTGTACCCGCAGATGGCGCAGAGCCGTTTCCCAGCCCCAAATTCCCATTTTTTCCCCATTTTTCCCCTGTAAATCCCAATATTTCCCCATTTTTTCCCCATTTTTGCCCAAAATCCCCATTTTTCCCCCTAAACCTGAGCTGCTGTCCCCGCAGATGGTGCAAGAGCCATTTCCCAACCCAAATCCCCATTTTTGACCCAATAAATCCCATTTTCCCCAAAAATTCCCATTTTTCACTGTAAATCCCATTTTTTGCCCGTTTTTGCCCAAAATCCCCATTTTGCCCCCAAACCTGAGCTCCTGTCCCCCGCAGATGGCGCAGAGCCGTTTCCCGCCCCGCCGCAGTTTTGGGGTCCCCGAATTCCCAGCGGGGGCTTCACGTCCTCGGGGGCGCCCCCGGGGGCAGCGGCAGCCCCACCGCCGGCGCAATCTGGGTCAAAAACACCAAATTCGGGAAAATTCAACAAAATTCCATTTCTGCCCCAAAATCCCAGGGTCTTATCCTGAAAAACCCCAAATTTTCCCCCAAAAATCATTTTTTTCCCTCCAAATTAACATTTTTTTGCCAAAAAAAATCCACATAATTCCCCCAAAATCCCATTATTACCCCAAAATTCCCATTATTCCCCCCAAAATCCCATTAATTCCCCCCAACAACCCACAATTTCCCAAAACCCATTATTTCCCCCAAAATTCCCATTAATTCCCAAAATCCCATTATTCCCCCAAAATCCCATTATTTACCCCCAACAATTCCCATTATTCCCCCCAACATCCCATAATTTTCCCCATTATTTCCCCCATTATTCCCCCATTATTTCCCCCTTTTCCCCCCCATTATTCCCCACTTTTTCCCGTATATTTTCCCCATTATTTCCCCATTATTCACCTATTTTTTCCATTTTTTCCCCCATTTTCTCCCCATTTTTTCCCATTATTTCCCCATTTTTCCCCCCATCTTTTCTCGTTATTTCCCCTATTATTTTCCCCATTATTTCCCCCATTATTTCCCATTATTTCCCCATTTTTTCCCCGTTATTTTCCCCACTATTTCCCCATTATTCCCCCACTTTTTTCCCATTTCTTTCCCATTTTTTCCACATTTTTTCCCCATTATTCCCCCATTCTTTCCCAATTTTTTCCCGTTATTTTCCCCATTATTCACCTATTTTTCCCATTTTTTCCCTATTTCCCCCCCATTTTTCCCCCATTATTCCCCCACTTTTATTCCATTTCTTTCCATTTTTCCCCATTATTCCCCCATTATTTCCCCATTATTCCCCCCATTGTTCTCTATTATTCCATTTTTTCCCATTTTTTCCCATTATTTTCCGCATTTTTCCCCCATTATTCCCCATCTTTACTCTTTATTTTCCCCATTATTCCCCCATTCTTTCCCAATTTTTTCCCGTTATTTTCCCCATTTTCCCCCCATTTTTTCTTGTTATTCCCCCTATTATTTCCCCCATTATTTCCCATTATTTCCCTATTTTTCCCCATTTTTCCCCCATTATTCCCCCACTTTTTTCCTGTTTCTTTCCCATTTTTTCCACATTATTTCCCCATTATTCCCCCATTCTTTCCCAATTTTTTCCCTATTTTTTCCCATTATTTTCCCCATTATTCACCTATTTTTCCCCATTTTTCTCCTATTTTCCCCCCATTTTTTCCCATTATTTCCCCATTATTTCCTCCATTTTTTCCCATTATTCCCCAATTATTTCCCTATTTTTTCCCCATTTTCCCCTCATTATTTCCCCCATTTTTTCTCATTATTTCCCCATTATTCTCCCATTATTTCCCATTTTTCCCCCATTATTTCCCCATTACTCCCCATTACTTCCCCATTATTCTCCCATTATTTCCCCATTATTCCCCCATTATGCCCCATTATTTCCCCCATTTTTCCCCCATATTTTCCCATTATTTTCCCCTTTTTTCCCCTTTATTTTCCCTCATTATTCCCCCATTACTTTCCCTTTTTTTTTCCATTTTTTCCCATTTTTCCCCCATTTTTCCCCATTTTTCCCCCATTATTTCCCCCATTATTCCCCCCATTTTTTACCCCATTATTTCCCCCATTATTTCCCCATTGTTTCCCCCATTATTTCCCCATTATTTTCCCTTTTCTTTCCATTTTTGCCCCTATTATTTCCCATTTTTCCCCCATTATTCCCCCCATTTTTTACTCCATTATTCCCCCATTATTTCCCCATTATTTTCCCCATTATTCCCCCATTATGCCCCATTATTCCCCCATGATTTCCCCATTTTTCCCCTTATTTTTCCCCATTATTCCCCCATTATTTTCCCTTTTTTTTTCCCATTTTTTCCCATTATTTCCCCCATTATTTCCCCCATTTTCCCCTCCCATCCCTCTCACCTGCGCGGCGCTGCCGGTGCCGTACGCGAGGTTTTGGGGGGACCCCATGGAGGAGCTGATGACGGGGAAGGGGGAGCCCAGAGCCCCCCCCAGGGCCGGGGGCGACCCCAGAGCCCCCCCCAGGGCGGGGGAGGGGCCCAGGGGCGGGGACCCCATGGGGGGAGGGGCGGGGGGGGGAGGGGAGGCGGCGCTCGAGCTGTCGGGGCTGCGGCAGTCTGCAACGAGACACCCCAAAATTGCATTAAATCACCCCAAAATTGCAGCAAATCACCCCAAAACTGATCCAATCAGCCCAAAATTGCATTAAATCACCCCAAAATTGCAGCAAATCACCCCAAAACTGATCCAATCAGCCCAAAATTGCAGCTCGAGCTGTCGGGGCTGCGGCAGTCTGCAACGAGACACCCCAAAATTGCATTAAATCACCCCAAAATTGCAGCAAATCACCCCAAAACTGATCAAATCAGCCCAAAATTGCATTAAATTACTCCAAAATTGCAGCAAATCACCCCAAAACTGATCCAATCAGCCCAAAATTGCATTAAATTACTCCAAAATTGCAGCAAATCACCCCAAAATTGAGCAAATCACCCCAAAATTGCAGCTCGAGCTGTCGGGGCTGCGGCAGTCTGCAATGATAGACCCCAAAATTGCATTAAATCACCCCAAAACTGAGCAAATCACCCCAAAACTGATCAAGTCACCCCAAAATTGCATTAAATCACCCCAAAATTGATCAAGTCACCCCAAAATTGCATTAAATCACCCCAAAACTGATCAAGTCACCCCAAAATTGCATTAAATCACCCCAAAACTGAGCAAATCACCCCAAAACTGATCAAGTCACCCCAAAATTGATCAAATCACCCCAAAACTGATCAAATCACCCCAAAATTGCATTAAATCAGCCCAAAATTGCAGCTCGAGCTGTCAGGGCTGTGGCAGTCTGCAACGAGAGACCCCCAAAAAATCATCAGGGACCCCCAAAATTGATCAAATCACCCAAAATTGATCAAATCAGCCCAAAATTGCAGCTCGAGCTGTCGGGGCTGCGGCAGTCTGCAACGAGAGACCCCCAAAAATTGAACTTAGGGACCCCAAAATTGCAGCAAAACACAAAAAAATCGCATTGAAATGGCCCAAATTGCAGCAAAATGGCCCAAAAGTGCAGCAAAATAGCCCAAAATTGAACAAAAATAGCACAAAATTGAACAAAAATAGCACAAAACTACAGCAAAATGCCCCAAATTGGACCAAAATAGCACAAAATTACAGCAAATAGCCCAAAATTAAATCAAAATAACCCAAAATTACAGCAAAATAGCCCAAAATTGCATCAAAGTAGCCCAAAATTGAACAAAAATACCCCAAAACTGCATCCAAATACCCAAAGTTGAACCAAAATACCCAAAATTGCATCAAAATACCCAAAATTGCAGCAAGAGAGGCCAAAATTGCAGCAAAATAGCCAAAAATAACAGGAAAAGAGCCCAAAATTGCAGCAAATTGCCCCAAATTGGACCAAAATAACTCAAAATTGCAGCAAAATAGCCCAAAATTAAATCAAAATAGCCCCTAATTGCATCAAAGCAGCCAAAAATTGAACCAAAACAGCACAAAATTACAGCAAAGTGCCCCAAATTGAACCAAAATAGCCCAAAATTAAATCAAAACAGCCCAAAATTGCAGCAAATCGCCCCAAAATTGAAGCAAACCACCCTGAAATTGCAGCAAAACCCCCCAAAACTGCATCCAAATACCCAAAATTGAACCAAAAAAGCTTCAAATTGCATCAAAATACCCCCAAATCGCACCAAAATACTCCAAAAATCTAATCAGGAACCCCAAAATCCCATCAGGAACCCCCAAAATTACACCAAGATGCCCCAAAATTACACCAAAACAGCCCAAAACCTGTTCAGGGACCCCCAAAATCCCAACATAGACCCCAAAATTACCCTAAAAGACCCCAAAATCCCATCAGGAAACATCAAAATCAGGGCAGGGACCCCAAAATTACCCCAAAATCCCATCAGGAACCCCAAAATTACCCCAAATTCCCCCCTGAATCTGGTCAGGGACCCCAAAGTTACACTAAAATACCCCAAAATTGCACCAAAATACCCCAAAATCTGTTCAGAGACCCTGAAATCCCATTGTGGACCCTAAAATTCTATCTGGAATCCTCAAAATTAGGGCAGGGATGCCAAAATTACCCCAAAAAACCCCAAACTCCAGTCAGGGACCCTGAAATGACCCCAAAATACCCCAAAAATACCCAAAATTGCCCCAAAATCAGGGCAGGGACCCCAAAATAACCCTAAAATGCGGTCAGAGAGCCAAAATTGCCCCAAAATCTCATCAGGGACCCCAAAATCACCCCCAAAATCCAGTCAGGGACCCCAAAATCTCATCAGAGACCCCAAAATGACCCCAAAATCTCATCAGGGACCCCCAAATGACCCCAAATCCCCCAAAATTGCCTCAAATCCACTCAGGATCCCCCAAACTCCCCCAAAATCAGCCCAGACCCCCCAAAATTCAGTAATGAACCCCCAAATCCAGGCAAGGACCCCCCCAAAATCCCCTCATGACCCCAATTCTCCCTCAGGACCCCCCCAGAATCCCCTCTGGACTCCCCAAATCCCCTCAGGACCCCCAAAATTCCATCAGGATCCCCCCAAAATCCCCTCACAACCCCCAAAATCCCCTCACGACCCCCCAAAATCCCCTCAGGACTCCCCAAAATTCTGTCAGGACCCCCAAAATCCCCTCAGGACCCCCAGTTCTCCCTCACGACCCCCAAAATTCCATCAGGATCCCCAAAATCCCCTCACGATCCCCAAAATCCCCTCATAACCCCAATTCTCCCTCTGGACCCCCCTCCAAAAACGCCTCTGGACCCCCCAAAATCCCCTCACGACCCCCAAAATTGCATCAGGATCCCCAAAATCCCCTCACGACCCCCAAAATTCTGTCAGGATCCCCCCAAAATCCCCTCATGACCCCAGTTCTCCCTCAGGACCCCCCCAAAATCCCCTCACAACCCCCAAAATCCCCTCAGGTTCCCCCCAAAATCCCCTCAGGTTCCCCCAGTTCTCCCTCACGACCCCCGAAATCACCTCACGACCCCCCAAAAATCCCCTCAGGACCCTCCAAAACCCCCCAAAAATCCCCTCAGGACCCTCCAAAACCCCCCAAACCCCCTCAGGACCCCCAAAATCCCCTCAGGATTCCCCAAATCTGCTCATGATGACCCCTCACATCCCCTCAGGACCCGCAGTCCCCCCTCAGAACCCCCAATTCTCCCTCAGGACCCCCAATTCTGCCATCTCACCCCCCAAAAATCCCTTCCCATCACCTCACGATCCACAAAACCCCCTCAGGACCCCCCCAAACCCCCTCAGGACCCCCAAATTCCCTCATGACCCCCCAAATCTCCTCAGAACTCCCCAAAACCCCTCAGGACCCCCAAAATCCCCTCAGAATCCCCCCAAACCCCCTCAGGACCCCCAAATTCCCTCAGGACCCCCAGTTCTCCCTCAGAACTCCCCAAATCTCCTCAGGACCCCCAAAAACCTCTCAAGATTCCTCAAATCCTCTCACGACCCCCCAAATCTCCTCAGGACCCCCAGTTTTCCCTCAGAATCCCCCCAAATCCCCTCAGGACCCCCAATTCTCCCTCATGACACCCCCAAATCCCCTCAGGACCTTCCGCATCCCCTCAGAGCCGCCAAAGCCCCTCAGGACCCCCAGAATCCCCTCAGGACCCCCAAAATCCCCTCAGAATCCCCCCAAATCCCCTCAGGACCCCCAGTTCTCCCTCACGACACCCCCAAATCCTCTCGGAACCTTCCGCATCCCCTCAGAGCCCCCAAATCGCCTCAGGACCCCCAATTCTCCCTCAGGACCCCCAGTAACCCCCAAACCCCCTCAGGATCCCCCATATCTCCTCATGACCGCTCACAGCCACTCAGGGTCCCCATTTTCCCCTCAGAACCCTCCAAAACCTCTCAAACACCCTCAGATCTCCCCAAATCCCCTCAGGACCCCTCATATCCCCTCAGGACTCCCAATTCTCCCTTATACCTGCCCAAACCCCCTCACGAACCCCCCAAATCCCCTCAGGACCCTCAGTTCTCCCTCACGATCCCCCCAAACCGCCTCAAGATCCTCCACATCCCCTCACGACCCCCGAACATCCTCAGGACCCCCAATTCTCCCTCACTACCCCCCCCAAATCGCCTCAGGACCCCCAGTTGTCCCTCAGGACCCTCAGTTCTCCCTCATGATCCCCCAGAAATCCTCTCATGACCCCTCACATCCCCTCAGGATCCCCTAAATCCCCTCAGGACCCCCAATTCTCCCTCAGGATCACCCCAACCTCCTCAGGACCATCCCCAACCCATCCTCACCGCCTCCCCCCCTCTCCCCGCTCCCGCCGCTCCCGGTGCTGACCGCGGTCGCTGTCGCCCATCCCGCGCTGCCGGGGGGGGTCCCGGGGCTCCCTCGGCGCCCCCAAATTCCAGCCCCGCCCCCCCCCCCCGGGGCCGCGCCCCCCCCCCGCGGCCTCGGCCCCGCTCCGCCGCCGCCGCTGGGCCCCACCGGGACCACAATGCACCGCGTGTCCGCCGGAAGCGGCCGCCGACGCCGCCGCGGGGAGAACTTCCGCCAGTACTTCTGCCAGGTGCGGCTTCTGATTGAGCCGTGCTCCAGCTTTGCCGCCATCTTTGTTAAGGGCAGTTCCTCCCGCTCCTCAGAGCGCTCCGCTTTCCCTCATAAATCCGGCCGGGAACGGCGGAATCCGCCTGGAAATGGCGGGATGGAGCCTAAATCCTCTGGCATTCAACCAAGGCGCCCAAATCCACCCAGCAGAGTCCCGCAGGAGCGCTCCCCAGGCTCAACCAGCGCAAACTGTCCGTCTCTGGAGTGAAGCTGAGCCGCCATCTTGGGTGAGGGCAGTTCCGCCAGGTCCTGGATGCGCTCCCACAGCTGGGCAGAGCAACGGGGATTCCAAACTCCACTTAAATCCCCCAATCTCAGCCTAAATCCTCCCATAATTCTGCCTAAGCCGCCCCAAACTCGGCCTAAAACCCTGCAGGACCCTTGGGCCCTCAAAAGAGAGCCAGGACAGCTTCCGCTCTTTCCCTGAAGCAGCGCCGCCATCTTGCGTGAGGGCAGTTCCGCCCGCTCCTCGGAGCGCTCCGCGTTCCCTCATTAATTCGGCCAGGAACGGCGGAATCCGCCTGGAAACGGCGGGAGGGAGCCTAAATCCTCTGACATTCAACCAAAGCGCCCAAATCCACCCAGCAGCGTCCCTCAGGAGCTCTCCCCAGGCTCAACCAGCACAAACTGCCCGTCTCTGGCGTGAGGCTGCGCCGCCATCTAGTGTGAGGGCAGTTCCGCTCGGTCCTCAGAGCGCTCCGCGTTCCCTCATACATCCCGCCGGGAATGGCGGAATCCGCCTGGAAATGCTGGGACTGAGCCTAAATCCACTGGGGATGGATTCTAAATCCCCTGAGATTCAACCAAAGCGCCCAAATCCACCCGGCAGCGTCCCCAGGAGCGCTCCCTGGGCTGAACCAGCGCAAACTGCCGTCTCTGGCGTGAGGCTGCGCCGCTATCTTGGGTGAGGGCAGCTCTGTCCGCTCCTCGGAGCGCTCCGCATTTCCTCATAAATCCAGCGGGGAACAGCAGAATCCGCCTGGAAATGCCGGGACTGAGCCTAAATCCCCTGGGGATGGATCCTAATCTCCCCTGGGATTCAGCCAAAGCACCCAAATCCTGGAGCTTTTATGCATAAGGGCGGTACGGGAAAGAGCGGGCGTCCAGCCCCTTCCCGTCCTTCCTGAGGCGGCTCCGCAATTTGCTTGGCACCGCCACGGGGACCGGTTCTGGGCCGGGAACGGCAAAATCCGCCAGGAAATGCTGGAACTTAGCCTAAACCCCCTGGGGATGGATCCTAAATCCCCTGGGATGGAGCCAAAGCGCCCAGATCCTGGAGCTTTTATGCATAAGGACGGTACTGGAAAGGGCGGGCGTCCAGCCCCTTCCCGTCCTTCCTGAGGCGGCTCCGCCTTTTCTTGGCGCCGTTCCCGGAACTGTTTCTGCGCTGGAACCGCCGCTGGTCCCGAAGCTCCTTCGCCACCAGAGCGTCCCCAAGGTGTCCCTAAGGTGTTCCCAAGGTGTCCCCAGTGACCATGGAGCCCAAAGAGGTGCGATTGGAGGGGAATATGGGGGGAGACGACAGAGGAGGGGAGCCGGGGACTGGCGCGGGGTGGCAGAGGGGACAGCAGAGGGGACAGGAGGGTGGCAGGGGTTATGAGAGGGTGGCAGAGGGGACAGCAGAGGGGACAGGAGGGTGGCAGAGGGGACAGGAGGGTGGCAGCGGTTATGAGAGGGTGGCAGAGGGGACAGCAGGGGGGTCGCAGAGTGTCGCAACTGAGGACATCCCTCTGGGTGTCCAGAATGGCCAAGAGCCCGGCCAGGGGGCTCAGAAGCCCTGGCACAGAGCCCAGAACACCTGTGGGGTTGATTATGACCCGTGGAGAAAATTACCAGCCTTGTACGAATACCAGCAAGCCACAGCAGTTTAAGAGCATAACAGTGAAATTATCACAGGGAAAAAAAAAAATAGGTTTTTGGGGTTTCTAGAATGGGGGTTTTGGGGACAAGGTGGAAGGATTTGAGCGTGTCCAGCCTTTCTCCTTCTTCTCTGCCTCCATCTTCTGCTGTGATGTGGGCACTTTTAGATTGGTTTAGAGTGGGAGCTCACTGTCTAACATAGGTGATAGGTATTGGAAAGAAATTTTAAACATTATATACGTAGTTTTTAGTATAAAGAGTTAACACCGCCCCGGGGCTGGGCAGTGTCCCTGGAAACGTTCTGCTGGATGGACTTTGGCAGGGCAGGAGGAAAATGTTTATAGATAAGACGCAATAAACAACCTTCAGACCGGGAAATGAAGAGGTCTGACTCATTCTTCAAGCACACGGGCTGGAAAGAGACTGTTAACAATCTTGGGGCCACGGCGTCCTGGACCCTCGAGAGCAGAGGGGACAGCAGAGGGGACAGGGAAGTGGCAGAGGCTACGAGGGAAGTGGCAGAGGTGGCAGCAGGAACAAGGGAGGGACAGATGAGCAGCAGAGCCATCCAGGGAGGGGCACAAAGGGGAACCCTTGGAGGCAGGGGGCCACCTCAGGGCACCACAAGTGCCACCAGGTTCCTGACACCTCCCCTGTCCCCTCCCCAGCTGTCCCCGGCCCTGCTGCAGCCACAGGTCAGGGTGGTGTCCATCCGGCGCAAGCTGCTGGACACCCTGCCCAGGCGGGACGAGGACACGATGCTCGTGTCCCCAGTGTGCCTGCACTGGGGCCTGGAGGAATTCACCAAGGAGCTCCGGGTCACCCTGCACCGCATTGATGACACCTCGTGGCGCCTCAATGTCACCTCCGACGATGACGATCCTCGCACCTCCCTGAGCCGGGCCCTGGCCGCCTACAAGAGCACCCCAGGGACCAACTGGGATCGAGTGACAATGGCAGCCAGCAAGTGGCAGTGTTTGGAGTCTGTGCTTGTGGACAGCTGGGCCCGGCTGGCCAGGACGGCCACCAAGCTCCACAGCACCTGCAGGGGGGTGGTCACCTGGGCCAGGGAGCTGCAGGACGAGGCTGCCCGTGATGGGACAGCTCAGGAAAATAGGGGGGAGCTGGGTCAGGCCATGCACAGGGAGGAGGGGGCCAAGGTGGTGGCCGGGCATGGAGACCAGGTGAGGAGAGTGGCCATGGTGGCTGCCAGCCAGGGAAGAAGGGCCACCATGGAGAGACAGTGGATGGAGGCGGCCCTGGGGCTGCTGGAGCGCTTGGTGGCCGTGTGTGACGAAGCCACCGCATTCCCCCGGGAGCTGCAGCGCAGGGTTGGTGACATCGAGGCCGCCCTGGAGGTGACAAATTGGGTGTCCGCCGATGTCCCCGAGGGCTTGCTGGCCAAGGTGGCCGAGGCCGAGCGGCTGTGGCTGGCCAACGCTCTCCTGGCCAAGGGTCACATGGTGGGAGCCATTGACGACATCATCGACTACTATAGCACGGGTGGTCCCACGGGCCCCAGTGCCTGTGGGGTGGCCGAGCGGTGCCAAAGAGCCATCGAGGACATCCCAAGGCTCCTTCAACCCCCAGAGTGTCCCCGGAGCATCCCCAAGATCTCCCCAGTGAGTATGGAGCCCCAAGAGGTGCGATGGGCGGGGTGGGGGAGGACAGAGACTACACTGGGGGGACACAGGGGCCAGTGGGGCGGGGGTAGCAGGGACAAGAGGCTGACAAAGGGACAAAGGGGACCCCTTGGGGGCAGGGGGCCACTGCAGGAGGCCGCAAGTGCCACCAGGTCCCTGACACCTACCCTGTCCTCTCCCCAGGTGTCCCCTCCGCAGCTGCAGGCGCTGGTGGCCGTGGTGGCCACCCTGGGCACGGTGGCGGCCGCCGTGATGGCGCCACACTGGGACAAGTCCCCAAACTTGCACGAGGACCTGAGGAGATTCACCCAGAGCCTCCATGCGACCCTGAACCTTGGTAATGTCACCTTCCTGGGCCACCCTGGTGTCACATCCCTGGGCCACCCTGGTGTCCCCTCCCTTGTGGTAAGTTAGGGACAGGCGATCGGAAGGTATCGCGTTGTACGGGCAGACAGAAGCGCTCCTCTCAGCTGTTGAAGATGGTTGAGAGGCACTGACCCCCCGTTTGTGTCACAACCACAACTGAAGGTATATAACCTTGTGAAACAGACAATAAAAATAATTTTGGAGCGCACCATGCTGGTGTCTGTGAGCTCATGGCCCAAGTGGCCGGGGTTGGCCGTCGTGCCGTTCCGAAACCAGGTCACCACGCCTCAGTGGAGGGTGCTGAAATCCAGGAAACCATCCGGAAAATAGGAATCGCCTGGATGGGTGAACGGCGGCCGAAGAGGCTGGACCAGCTCTGGCAGGGAGGAGACGCTGCAGGACCAGCAAAGAGGATGGAACCCCTTGTGAAGGTCGTATTTCAGATCCGTAAGCAATGGGGTGTTGACTGTAAACCAATGTGGTGTTGATTGTAAACCAAAGGATTTTACCCTCGCAGTGTTGAGCCTATTGCAATTGGGGTCCTTGACCGACCAGTGGACATATCCACCCAGAAATATGAGATAAGTGTACCACGGTTCTGGCTGAGGAAACAATGTCCTCAGGTTCTGGGAGGTGTCTTAAATCATGGGGAAAAGTCGTGCAGGCTCTGCAAAAGGCTCGGCAAGAGCAAGAGGCCTGGAAAGCCACGCGAGAATGTTTGCTGGCCGTGCCCTGGCCGGGGGTTGGAGCGACCACGCAGACCTGGAGGGGGAACCAGGGCCAATCAGAGCTTAGTTACAATGCTAAATAGTTCTAGTTATAATAGTTTTGTCTGAAAACATATCCTCATAAGACAGGAGCCTCCACCAGCAGGAGCCGGGGCAAGTCTAGGGGGAAGGAGCGGCCAAAACCTAGGAGAAAGGGACGGGGTAGGAGCCCAACAAAAAGATTCCAGAGTCAGGAGATATCCAGTCAGGAACTTCTGAACCTGAGTCAAACTCGAGCTGGGATGAGTGGTTTGATGACTCTGACAAAGAGGAAGTGAGGGTGTACAAGATTAGCAACCACAAGGCTCCTGCTTGGGTTAAGAGGAAGTTAAAAAAAGAACAAACAAACCCTGTTTGCAGACTGCAGGAAAATAACAATAACATGCGCCGATGGGGCCCCATCAGCCACGCTGGCGTTCCCAGTCCGAGTGAGAGGGCAAGGTGAAAATCAGAGAACCTACTCACCAGTGAACCCCAAGGATGTACAAGCAATTGTTAAAGCAATTGTGGACAGAGGGATTGATTCAGCTACAGTTTCCACTCTTATTGATAGCGTTTTTGGTAGGGATGACATGCTCCCATTTGACACTAAACAAACATGCAGATTAATTTTTGATGGGGTAGGGATGATTGTTTTTAAACGAGAATGGGAGGACAACTGTGCAAAGCAGCTGGCCTTAGTGACTGGGGCAGACCATGCACTACACGGTTCCAGCTTACAACACTTAACGGGCACAGACGTTGAAAACAAATGGGTTGAAAATCGCAAGAGCAAAAATAAAAGGGGACTGTGCATCACCCTTTTGGGAGCGGGAATTTTGAACTCCTATATAACCCCTCCCCAGATAAAATTCCACCAAGACATCAAGGCGCTGCATGGCATCCAGCAGCTGCTAGGATCCCTACAATGGCTCCGCAACATCTTCCTGATCCCTCCCGAGGTCGTGGACCCCCTAAACGACCTCCCGAGAGGGAAAACCCATGGGAGCGAAAGACTCTGACACCAGAAGCGATAAGCTCGCTCCGTTTTATCAAACATCAGGTGTCGGTGAGCACGTTCACCAGATGGGACTCGGGCACGCTGGTTGATTTGTGTGTCCACTTTACAAAGAAAGAGGGAGTAGGAGAAGCAGCCCAAGGACCCCCCGACAAAGCCCAGCCAGTGGGTGGTCTTGGGAAAACCATCACGCCCTTTTTCATCGGGAGTTGAGTGCCTGAGCAGCCTTGCCATGAAAGGCAGGAAACTCGCCCTGAGGCGTTTGGGCATTGAACCCACCAGGATATTTCTGCCCTTCTGTAGTAGGAGTCTTAGGAAAACATCTGTATTGCATATTGAATATCTGTGTATAGGCGTTGCCCTGACAAGCCCTGGTTGTTTTTTGTCCTTAACTGGGCTGCAGCTGTAGCTGGTGAAGATAACTGGGATGAAAGGGGCTGGGCCTGGCCCGCTGAGTTGAGCTGATAACAAGCAGGAGAAGAAGTCAGAGCTGTGAAGAACCGCCCCCAAGAAGTATCCCCGAGAAGGCACAAGACTTTAGAAATACGAATACAGCAGTATGGGACTTTAGAAATACAACAACAAGATTACAACGCCCTTCGGCAAGCAGCTTTCCGTGCAGTTATCGACAATATCAGAGCACCTCGCCACAGGCCTTGCTGTATTTGGAGGAGAGATTCGCTGTGCGGCAAAACCCCCTTGGACTCAGCTGCTGGCGATCGTTGACATCGACCTCCCACCAAAGATAATCGACTGATCACGAGCAGGACCCACGGTCTTCACGGACGCATCTTTATTGGAATACGAATCCCAGTATTTCCAGGTATATTGTGCCTGGGCCCGTCTGACCCCTGCTGCTCGGCCAAAGGCGGCAGCTGCGGTGTTTCACCCCAGAGACACCTTTGGCTGGCTGGATGCTGCAGCAGGCACGGAAACAAAGCCAAGCTTGTAGAAACCCAGTTTACCTCAGGTGGGAAGGTTTCAGGTGATGGTGGAGAGGAAAAGAGAGCGGATTCTGCTGGAGGGTTAATATCCAGAGTTTATTGCATGGTCACAGAGGTGTGAATCACAGGTAACAGCTCCAACAGAATCCCGAGCACATGGCCTGAGTGACTTCTGAAGCTCTGGGACAGGGAGAGGGGACAGCTGAGCACCAACCAGGTGGGAGGAGGAGGGTCCCAGGGGACGAGGGACACCCAGACAGGCCAATGACCCCCAGGCCTGAAGGGCACCCTTTGAACATGACCAACCACACGAGGCCTTGCTGGAATGTCCAGCCTGATGGACAGAACTCACTCAGCAAGGGGGCGATGGGAAAGGGAGAGGGGCATTGCCACACCTGGGGAAGGGACTGGGAAGTGGAAAACAGGAAATTGCAACACGCTGCATGCAACACATCTTCGTTAACCTCCACCGCAGCGGCGGCGTGGCAGTCAGGAGAGCGGCGGCGTTGCATCAAAACAACCGACCCAATGCTTTCGGTGCAGCAACTCGAAGCAGCCGCCGTGTATTACAGCGTCCTGATGAGGTCTTCAGGGTGAGAGACGGAACCTTGGTTCATGATCAGAAGGCTGGATTTATTGATATATGGTATATAATACATTATTACTATACTAATAGTAATAAAGAGAGAAGTTGCAGAGGCTTGCTAAGCTAAGAATAGAATAGAATCTAAAAACAAGAGAGTTCTCTGTCACTGTGTTCCAGAGAGCTTGCCCTGTGATTGGCCCTTAATTGTACACGTGGAACATGAGCCAATGGCAGGTGGAACATGAGCCAATGGCAGGTGCACCCTATTGCATGCCACAGCGGCTGATAATCATTGTTTACATTCTCTTTCTGGGGCCTCAGCTTCCCAGAAGATGAACAAATCCCAAAGAAACGATTTCTATGAAAAAATGTCTGTGACAGCCGTGGTCCTAGCACGTGGGCTGTTCCCAGAAGAGCACCTCAACATCGTAACCAACTCTGTGTTTGTGGCCAAGCTCTGCCCAGCCACGTCTGGACCCGGCGTGTCAGTGTCCGCGGTGACGATGATGCTTGAAGAGGCACTTTGTTCACGAAAAGGCGCCGTATCTATCATCCACATCAACAGCCACAATCTGATTAAAGGATTCTTTCAAATCGGCAACGACGAGGCAGACGCCGCCACAAGAGGAATCTGGACGCTGAGGGATGCCCGTCAACTACATGAATCCCTTCATATCGGAGCTAAAGCACTCGCCAAAAAATGCGGGATTTCAGCCGCTGATGCGAAGCGCGTCGTCGCCTCATGTCCTTGTTTTGCAGAGAAAAGAAGAAACCCCACAACTTTATCAAAGTTGTAAAGCTCGGTGTGTTTATTTACAGCGCCGGACACGTGCGGAGAAAACTCTCCTCAAAAGGCATGCGCACCTCTGAGAACTTCAGATCTCCTTTTATCCCCCTCCCAAATACATACGCACACAGTTTCACGATAGGTTCATACATATTCATTTTTATGGGTTTCGTGTGACTTTTACCATCAGTTCCTTTTTATCAGAAGGAATTCCGAGGTCAGGTTGACTTGCCCTTACAGCAGTCCCTGTCCCTCTCTATCATCTTCTGTCTCCCCCCCTTTATCTCCATCCTTCGCTGAAGTAACTCCACTGAGCTGAGGCCTTGCAGCCGGGCTAAATAACTACGGTTTCTAACCACAGGCTCAACTCAAAAAGGTACATTTCACCTAAATTAATGTGGATTTCTGTCCTGGAAGATTTTCACTTTGCTTCATCCTCATTGCCAAAAATCACCACCGTGGTCCGGGGGAGTCAACCCCAGAGGCCTCAAAGCTGCAGAAATATGGAAAAATCTGGCAAACAGACTTTATATTATGTGAGCTGCTAAAACCCTGAATTTGGTTCGCAGTGACTGTGGATGCCTACAGTGGCAGGGGCCGTGCCCAATGCCCGGGTGACAGTGGCCAGTGAGGAGGAGGAGGAGGAGGAGGAGGCAGCCAGTGAGGAGGAAGAAGCTGCCACCAGGAGGGAGCAGCGCTGGGAGGCGGCCCAGGGGCTGCTGGAGCGCTTGGTGGTTGTTTCTGAAAGAGCCAGGCATTTCGTCTTTGAGATGAACCACCGGCTCGAGGCCACCGAGGCCATCCTGAAGGGGACAAATGAGGCGTGCCCTGATGTCCTCAGGGCCTTGGTGGCCACAGGGCCCACCTGGCCACACGTCACCTGCTGGGGACACTTGGGGACATCTGCAGGCTCCTCACAAAGCCCCCTGAGAGCTCTTGTGGCTCTGATGGCCCAAGTGGCCCCGGTGGCTCTGGTGGCTCTGATGGCTCTGATGGTTGCACGGTGGCTGAGCGGTGCCAAAAAGCCATCGAGGACATCCCGAGGCTGCTACGGGGAGAGTGATGTCACCGCTGTGACATCATTCAGGGCGGTGACATCATCAGGTACATCGCTGCTGTCACCTGTGCCCTCTCCCATCCCCACCTGGAATTTGAGACAAATCTGGGGAATTTTCTGGGAATTTTCATTGATACAGTTTGAGGGTTTTTGCAGATTGAGGAGTTCTTGCAGGACAATGGCCACATTCAGCCGATGCACAATCCAGCCTGCTTGTACTGATGGGCAATGGACACGATCACAAACAATGAATAATGGACATGTTCAGAAATGGGGTCGGTATATCCTTCAAAGAGATACAAGAAGAAGAGTCACCAGGACTCAGCAGGTTTGTCAGCGAGCTTGGGAAAGTCAGTAAAAAGTGAGCCATGGGTGGGCCAGATGGCAACAGCGAGACCTGTGAAAAATTAGGAGGTCCAATCAGCATTCTAATTTAGACACGTGAACAGTCAGGATTAACCAATCCTGTATTAGATAGAGACACATGGACAGGAGAGATTTATTATAAATACAGTCTTTCTAGGGATAATAAATTTGGCTTCACTGGATCATATTGGTCATGGTGTGATGTCCCTGAACCTCCGCACCCCACATTTCTGGTGGAGAACGCGGGCAGGCCCAATGTCGCAGCACTAAAGGGACTCGAGGTCGGCAATTTGGCTGCTGTGCAGAGGATGGGAGCCAGCCCTCGAGGAGCCGAGCAGCCGGTGGAAAGAATCCTCACTGCCCTGGGGAGAGGGAAAGGTCACTGGAGCTCCAATCGTAGATGACTTGAATCTCACCCTGATCAAGGTGAGCGGCTGGGGAGGAGATGGGGTCTGAGCATGAAAGGGAAGGTGTTCAGCAACTCCTCCAACATATCCACTCTAAGAGAGAACCAAAGTATGATGCCTCCAATTTGAAGGGACTATTGCAATGGGCTTGGGACCATAATCTCATAGCAGGAGCACAGGTTGCTTTTGAGATTTCAACATGGGAAGCTGTGGGGTGGATGGTGTGGGACAGCATTGCATCTGGCGGGAGTGAGGCAAAAGAGGCGTCTAAATATTCTACTTTGTTGAAAATCATCATTGAGGTGTTGCAAGCCTCAAAGGCAGAGAGGAAAGCTGCTGCTGCGGCTTGTGCAGCCCTTGCCTCTGAGTCAGAACAGCCTCAGGCATTTCCAGTAACTTCAGTTCAGCAGCTGTTTTCTATCACCTTACATATTCCCTCATGCAGCAAACAAACCCTCAGCTCAGAATCGAGCATTGCCCCGACTGCTCCTCCAGCTCAGAGTGAGAAAGAGGAAGCCGCTGCCTCTTCGGGGGGGTTGGGCTGTCAGACAAAGGTCAGTTGTACTCAGAGTGAAGAAATTGTAGTTAACAGTAACTTAGAAACTGGAAGTGAAAAGGAGATGTTATTATAAATAATGCTTCTATCGAAAAGGATTTAAAATCTTTAGTGGACAATATGCAAAAATTAGTAATTCAACAAAATGATTCATTTGTCCCCAAAAGACACTACTCTTTTGAGAAAATGGACTTGCCAATGATAGTGGGTTCAGACAGACAACCGGGAAAGCGGTGACCACCCTCTCAGTTTGTCTCTGAGCCAGCATTCAAGGCAATTAAAGGAAATCCTCCCTCTCAATCTGTAAAAAATGTTTAATCCGAGTTGGAATGTGACCCTGACAGTGAAGCAGCTCAGAAACGAAAGTGGAAGGGAGTTATTACAGAAACTGTTGTAGAAGGGACTTTTCTGTCAAATGATGCAGAGACTTTTTCTGTAGTGACTAATGCTGCAGGTAGAGTTTGGGAACTTTTCGACTGGGAGATTTTAGAAAGGTTAAGAGCTGCAATTTCACAATTTGGTTTAAAATCCCAACTTGCACAGTCACTTCTGCACTATATTTTTACATCTAACACATTAATTCCAGCTGATGTGTATACCCTAGAAATACTTATAATGCCACCCCGTCAGCGGGTGATGTTCCATAAAAGCTGGGAGGAAAAGTGTGCTCAGGAAGCAGCAAGACCTGGAGTGCAGGGTGATCCTCTGTGTGGTTTAACAGCACAACAGCTCCTTGGCAAAGGGCCCTGGGCTGCTACCACTGCCCAGGCCGGGAGCACTGATCAAATCTTGCAGATGAGCCAACAACCAGCACATAGTGCCATCCTTGCACTTCCAGATGGGTTGCGCACTAAATCTTTTACACAGATTCACCAAGGATGGAATGAGGGCTTTGATAAATTTGTAGACAGATTGCATGAAGCTATCTATGCTCATCCTGATTTGGATTCAGACGGAAAGGTAAAATTGTTTAATATGTTTGTTTTTGACAATGCTAATGATAAAACTCGGTGGATTTTGGGAACATTAAGGAAGGGAGCTGATGTTTCAGAAAAGCTGGAACTTATGGCTACAACTACAGAGAGACAAAAAGCAGCCCATGAAGCTGCTGCAGTACAGGATGTGGTAAAACCACTGCTTTCTAAACTGCAAAAGAGAGCCGAAGGAAAGAACATTAAGTGGTTTGATTGTGGTAAAATCAGACATGTTGGGAGTCAGTGTTGCTCTACAACTATGAAAAAAATTGTTCTATCTGCAAAAAAGATAACCACAATACTAAAGAATGTCGGTTCCAGGGAAACAGGTCTGGGAGCGCCTTCTCTCCAGGCATCACGAAACAAGTACGGAGAGCTGCCTGGATAGCTCAGTCTCTCATGGAGGAGGAGGAGGACTTTGCTCACTCAGATTGTCAACTGCTGGAAGCGCCGGAGCGGACGTGGAAACCACAGTAGACGTGACCACCACAGACTCTGCTGTGCACCTGATAGATACCAATGTAAAAGGACCCTTGGGGAATGGGCTTGGAGCTTGTCTGTTAGGGAGATCATCTGCCAGTAAAAAGGGATTGGATGTAATTCCTGGGGTTATTGATGCAGACTGTCCAGGGGTTGTTAAAATTACAATTAGAACATTTTTCCCTCCTGTATCTATTCCAAAAGGTTCGTGAATTGCTCAGCTTGTTCCTTTTAAGTCTTGTGTCCCCTGTTCAGGCCACAAGGAACGGGGAACAGGAAGCTTTGGTTCCACAGGTAAACCAAAACCAAAATATTGGGCCATGGACATCACAAGAGGTAAACCAGACAAACAGGTAACATGGACACATCCTAATGGTGATTCTATTACTAAGGAACTCAAAACTGACACTGGAGCAGATGTAACCATCATTTCAAACACAATATGGCCAAAAAATTGGGCATTGGTTGATCCTGCTTTAGGCATTGCATGTATTGGAGGGACTCAGGCAACTCAGATGAGTAAAGAAATAATTACTTTTACTTTCCCAGATGGAGTGAGTGTATCTACAAGGCCTTGTGTCATGCAAACTCCTGGTACTTCACTAGGTTTGTTTAGTAAAGATCTGTTAAGCCAGTTAAAAGCTCCCATTGTTCCACAGCCTTTTTAGCAGCGGCCAAAGGAGGACAGCCGACCCTCAAAATTAGCTGGACCACAGATAAACCCGGGTGGATTGATCAGGGGCCGCTGTGAAAGGAAAAGCTGCCCGTAATCCAACAATTAGTGCAGGATCAGCTTGAGGAAGGGCACACAAAGCCATCCACAAGCCCTTGGAACACCCCAATTTTTGCCATCTCGATAAAGATTGGGAAATGTTGGTTGCTACATGACTTAGGTGCTGTTAATGCAGTGATGGTAAGTGTGGGTGCCTTGCAACCTGGATTTCCATCTCCCACTATGATACCTGAGTCATGGAATCTATTGATCACTGATCTCAAAGATCGTTTTTCCACCGTTCCCTTGCATCCACATGACACGAGTCATTTTGCCTTTTCTGTTCCATCTGTCAATAAGGCAGAACCCTACAAAAAGTATGAATGTCTTTGTTTGCCCCAAAACATGAAAAACTCACCTATAATGTGCCAAATTTATGTCACTTGAGCTTTAGAACCTGTTTGGCAGCAATTCCCTGAGTATATCATCTATCACTACATGGATGATATATTAGTGGCTGGAAAACAATTAGACTCTGCAACTTTTTTAAAAACCATGCCAGTTTTGCTAGAAGAAAGAAGTTTGAAAATTGCTCCTGATAAGGTGCAATCTTCTGCTCCTTGGAAATATCTCGGGTGGCAGATTGATCAGTCTCTAGTGAAACCACAGAAACTCACCATTACCACTGAGGTTAAAACTGTACATGATGTCCAGAAGTGAGTGGGGAATATTCAGTGGATTAGAACTATTTGTGGGATAACTAAGGAAGAACTTGAATGCTGGACCCTGGATAAAAAACAGCAGCAGGCCTTGGATCACATTGCCACAAAGGTTGCTACGTCACATGCACAACCTCTGATTGAGAATTTTCCATTTCAATTGATGATCATCAATCAGAGCAAGGAGGGTGACAATTATGGCAAGCATCCTTTCACCTTGATTTGTCAATGGGTTAAAACCCGGGCTAATCCTTTAGTTATTTTGGAATGGGTATTTTTACCTGTAAAACAATCTAGAACTGTTACCACAAAACTGGAACTTTTTGCTCATTTGATGATGAAGGGCAGAGGGAGAATATTGGAAATCTGGGGACACGAACCATGTGCAATTGTGGTACCATTGGCTAACTGGTGTCTTGAATGGGGAATTAGGCATTGTGTTTCTTTGCAGATAGCTTTGGCTGGATAGGATGGTCAAGTTCACAATACTTATCCACGGCACCGGGTGTTACCATCTTTATTGGAGCATCAGCATCTGGAGGACAGACCCTGGAGATCTGACTGTCCCGTGTCTGGGCAGACAGCGTTTACAGATGCATGGAAAAGGTCAAAAAGGGCTGCCTGCACTTGGCAGCAAGGCAAAGTGTGGAAAAACATGTCATTTTTGGAGAGGTAAAAGATAGGTTGCAGACATTAGAATTGAAAGCTGCGATTTGGGATTTTGAAAATTGGAATAATGAGGCCATTAACATTGTTTCTGAATCGCTTTGTGTAGTTGGCTGTGTCCAACACCTAGAAAGAGCAGTATTAAGGAGGTGAGTAATGAGCATTTGTATTCCCTGTTAAGCTAATTGGTTAAAAACCTAAATCAACGACGGCAGAAATACTTTATTACTCATGTTCACAGTCATCAAGCCCTCCCTGGTCTGTCTGAAGGTGACGCTCGAGCTGATCAGTTGGTAGCCACTGTCTGGCCAATGCCAAACTCTGATAAATTTCAGCAAGCTAAAACTTCCCATGCATTTCTTCATCAACCTGCAAAAATGTTAATTAAACAATTTGGTATTCCCCTTACTGATGCTTCTGGTATTGTGCAATCCTGTCCTGATTGTCAGTGAGATGGCATTGGTTTAGGCACTGGTGTTAACCCTAGGGGCACTCAACCCTTGCAATTATGGCAAATGGATGGAACTCACGTAGCAGAATTTGGTCAGAAAAAGTTTGTCCATGTTTGCATTGACGCCTATCCTTGTGTTATATGGGCTACTCCCTTAACAGGTGAGACAGCGCATCATGTAGAGAAACATTTGTACAATTGCTTTGCCATATTAGGTATCCCCTTAGCAATAAGGACTGACAATGGTCCTGCTTACTGTTCCTCAAGATTCAAACATTTCTGTAATTTATGGGGTATTCAATGTGACACTGGGATTCCTCACAATCCTACTGGTCAGGCAATTATTGAGCGTGCCCATCAGACACTCAAGGGCATGCTGCAAAAACCAAAAGGGGAAAGACAGGGTTAACCCCTGAGGAAAAAACCGCTAAAGCCATTTTTGTACTTAATTACCTTAGAACAACAGGAGATAGGGAAGATCCACCTATTCTTGTGCATCATGCCCTCCCACATAATCCAAGGGAGGAATTGCCTGACGGCATTCAGGTCATATTCAAAAATCCAGAAACAGGGGTGTGGGAAGGACCAGCTACAGTCAGATTAAGAGGAAGAGGTTATGCGTGCTTACTTACAGATAAAGGCATTTGTTGGATTCCAGCCAAGTGGGTGAAGCCCTATCTGAAACCATCGTCGCCAGCCCATGCTGTGCCCAGAGACGGAGAATCGGCGAAGGCACCGATTCCAGACAGCCCTGAATCCGATTCTTCAACACCTGGCCGCTGAACAGCGGTGGGAATGTCTGCCAAGTTTGCTGGAGTATGCTGAGGGAGTACTGGCAGCTCCACATAGGCTTCATACAGATGGTTTAGATGTACACAGACTTCTTTTACCTTCACTTCCATCACAAGTTGTAAATCAGATAGAAAATCCTTGTTTTCTGCATGGTTGTGTTTGTAAGCTGTGGCTTAAGGTTCATTGTATAAAGTGTAAGTTAAAAACTTGGCGATAAGTTCGTCAAGACCATAATTTAGCAGTGGTTTGAGGGGAAAAGCAAAAATTTGGGCCTAATAACCTAATATGCAATAACTGCTTTCACATACTAAACACTATTACCCCGAGAGTAGCATTAGCTAAATTTTTAGGGCGTAAATCAGGAGGATATCAGAGTTTTCTCCAGGATGTATCTTTGATAGAAGTGTATGAGCAAACATTGTTACTGTGGGTGCAGTTTAACCTTGCTTTAATTGCTGTAGTAAACCAAATTGTACTAGAGAGCAAGATAACAGCTACTGACTGTGGAGTAAGAATAGCAATACCACAAAGACTCTGGGACACGTTGGGATACTCAGAAAAAATCAGGGAGGCTGCTCAGGGACATTCTGGGACACTGTGGACACTCAGGAACACATGGGGACACTCTGAGGACATTCAGGGAAGACAGGGACGCTCAGGGACACTCAGGGATGGGCAGGGACATTCTTTCTCTTTTCATGCATCCTCTGAGTTGGTTTCACTTTCTTGTTCAAAACACACCCATCTTTTTTTCACAGGGCACTCTCCTGACATCTTCTGGCTGGCGTTTGCAATGGTTTTAGCCAGCTGTGAAAAATGCATATTTTATTATTGGCTTTTTGCAAATATCAAAATGAATATGACATCTGTTATGTTAGAAAGTTATGCTTTATTAATTTCTTAAAGTAGTGTGTTAAATACAGTTTTAGGTTATAACTTAGTGTTTAAATAGAAACTATGTATGTTGGATGTTTTTTAAAGAAAGGAATGAGGTACTCACACCAGATAGCAGCTACAGAACACCGAAATCTTTCAGAGAAAGAGAATTTATTGCTCCATTATCAGAAGAAATGAACTTCTTCCCGCCTTGCTCAGCCATGAAGTGAGGATTCAGAGGAAGAAATTGGCACTGACCAGACAGAATCCTTTGTTTGAATGGAATTTATGCATCATGTATGAGGTGAATGAATACGCAATAGGCTATTGCTTTTAAGAGTTAATCCTCTGTCAACATGTGCCCTTTTTGGGCTCATTTTCCCCAGAAAAAGGTACCCAGACTGTCTATAACCCTTTGTATTTATTTTCTTGTATTGTGCTAATACCAATTGTCCAAATTTTATTACTCGATTTATATTACTATTTTCATAACCTTTTTATTACTGTTAAACTTTTACAATTCTAAAAACAAATGATTGGTGTTTTTCACAATAATTATGAGAGTATGATCAATGGCCCCATGCAGGCTCGTGTCCCTGCCGTGGTCAAGGAACTCAAAGAGGAGATGAGGGAGATGAGGGAGGAGGTGAGGAAGATCAGTGCAGCACCCGTGCGAGTCACAGGCCCCACAGTCAGAGCCCAACGTCCCCCAGCTCGACAGAGAGGGTGCACCCCATGGGCTGACCTGTGGTTCTGTCTGTGTGACCTTGGGGGAGACACGGGAAGGTGGGATGGGAAACCCACTTCTGTTGGGAAGGATGAAAGTTTAACAAGAAAGTCTCACAGGTGTGTGTGCTGGGCAGAGAGATTTTTGAATGTGGAATCTAAAGAAGGAATAGAGATGGAAGCAAGTTTTGATATAGAAGAAAAGAATTGCTGAGCCAGTCTGACTGGATAACCATAGGGCAAAGGGTGTGTTCGTTAGAAGGGGTTTTTATGGCTTAGAGCAAAGGACAAACCCACCCCAAAAGAAGAAGATGTTTTTACCAAGCAGAAAGACAGCACAGGCAAACAAGCCTGCAGATGGTGCAAATAGAAAAAAGGTGTCAGAATTTTCCATAGCAAGAGAACTGAAAAACAACTTCTATCTTGAACTGTAACGTACTAACTTTTAGTGATTGGAGAACAGTAACATGAATATGGTAATTACAGTATTTATGATAGGCTATAGATAAAAGTTAAGGTATAGATTGGTTCTGCTGTATTAAGATGCTCAGCAAAGAAAAGTATCTAATGCAATGTAACCAAAACCAAAGGGTCTGCAGGCCTGCCTGCAGATGGAGCTGACATGTGTAGGAACAAGCTCTGTCCCCCATGAACCTGGACTGCTGTAATGTCTTGGATGCAATAAACTGCATTTTGAGGAGCTGCCTGGAGTCCCACATCCCTCATTTCGGCTCTTACGGTGGCGCCCAACCTGGGGCAGCATTACTGAGAGCCTGAATGAAGGATGTGGGTCTCCAGGCCTGCCTGCAGCTGGAGCTGACAGCTGTAGGCACAGGCTCTGTCGCCCATGACCCTGGACTGCTGTAACACCTTGGATGCAATAAATTGCATTTTGAAGAGTCGCCTGGAGTCCTGCATCTTTCAATCTGACTCTTACAGTGGCACCCAACGTGGGGCACCATTAGTAAGAGGGATTATTAAGAGCCTGAATGAGGGATGCGGGTCTCCAGGCCTGCCTGCAGCTGGAGCTGGCAGCTGTAGGCACAGACTCGATCACCCACGACCCTGGACTGCTGTAACTCCTCGGATGTAATAAACTGCATTTTGAAGAGCTGCCTGGAGTCCCACATCCCTCATTTCGGCTCTTACACCCCCTCATCCACATCTGAGACAGAAGGGTCCCCCTGGGAACTCCAAGAGCTACAAAACACAGAACTCTGCCAAATTGCATCAAAATTTTTCCACTGCAGCAGCAGTGATCCCACGTCTATCGTGCCATCATCAAAAAGTGCGTGGCCTTCCATGAGAGACCACGCCTCCCTAGAGAATGCCTCTGCAGTGTTGGAGAAAAACCCTTGCTCTCTGGAACACAGAAATTATCTTTCAAAATCACTCCAGGAAACAGAAAACTGTTTCCGCTCCATGAGACCGTTCCAGAGGTCCAAACCCAGAGAATCCTCCATGAAACCCACAGGATTTGCTGTTATCACAAGACCTGCAGGCAAAGTGCTGAACGGCTCACAGTCACTATGCCAAAACAGGGAGGGGGAGTAAAACGATATGACCTCACCCATGGCTGTTCCACACACGGCGGCCACCAGATGTTGCTACAGGACAGGAAATAACACGATGTGGACACGCAGCTCTCCCAAGGTAAAAAAGAGCTCTTTTAATTTCTGACTCCAGAAAGGAAATCAGTGGCTTATTCATCATCATTTTGCCTCACTTGATGAAGCTTTGACCAATTTACAGCTTTAGACACCCCATGTTTTAACCCACATTCCACGAGGCTTTGGTATCATTTTAATTTTGCCATCTGTTGGGTGTGTTTCCATCCCACCCAGGGTTTCCAAGGGGAAATATCTCAGTGACAGCACCCTGAAGCAGCTCCCTGGCTGTGCTCCCCTCAAGGAATGTTGGGGTGGGTATATTGATCACTCGTCTCTCAATAGGGTCAATGATGTGTCTGACACAGAGTTCAGATCAGACCAGGCTGATTTATAGAGATGATATTAATGATTAATTAATTAATAATAGGCTGTAAGGTGCACCCATGAACTGATAGATTATATTGTACCGACCAGCAGCTACAAGGTATCATCGATAATCAATATCAGTATCAAATACCATACCAAACTGCTGGTGGTCAATACAATGTGCAAAAGGCAATACAAAAGTGCAAAAGGCAATTATTAAATTGTCATTTACCACCCGGCTCTGCTGCAGGCACAGTGCAAACCTGGAAGTTCTTGGGGCGACTCATTCACCCCTGTCCCCTCTCCCAGAGTGTCCTTGAGTTCCCTGAGTGTCTTCAGAGTGTCCCTGAGTATCTCTGGGTGTCCCCAGTGTCCCTGAGTGTCCCCAGGGTTTCCCTGAGTGTTCCCTGAGTATCCCTGAGTGTCCCTGAGTGTCCCCAGTGACGTCATTCCCAGCAGGATTTGGGACAGTATTATTGAAAATTCCCCAGATTTATCTCAAACACTGCACCGGGAGGGCACAGGTGACGGCAGCGATGTCTCCAAAAATGTCACTGCCCCTACGTGAAACTTTCCTGCAGCAGCCTCGGGATGTCCTCGATGGCTTTTTGGCACCGCTCAGCAACCGTGCGGCTGCCAGGGCCACCAGGTCCACTGCAACCACCACAGGGACTCAAGAGGATGTTGTCAATGTCCCCAAGTGTCCCCAGCAGGTGATCCTTGGCAAGGCGGTGCTGGCCTCCCACAGACACTCAAACATGGTCACTTTGGCCATCAAGGCCTGGAGGACATCAGGGGATGCCTCGTTTGTCTCCTTCAGGATGGTCTCGATGTCCCTGAGCCGCCACTACACGTTCCAGTAGAACAAGGTGGCCTTGTCACACGCGGCCACCAAGCGCTCCAGAGGCCACAGGGCCGCCTCCACCCATTCTCTCTCCATGGTGGCCCTTGTTGCCTCGCTGGCAGCCACCCTGGCCTCTCTCCTCACCTGGGCTTCATGCCCGGCCACCACCTCGGCCCCCTCCTCCCTGCCCAGGGCCTGACCCAGCTCCACCATGTTTTCCTGAGCTGTCCCATAACGGGCAGCCTTGTCCTGCAGCTCCCTGGCCCGGGCAGTGGTGGTGGCCGCCCTGTTGGCCAACTCAGTGGCCACCTCCCTGCAGGCATTGTGGAGGTTGGTGGCCTTCCTGGCCATCTGGGCCCAGCTGTACACAAGCACAACCATGGACTCCTGCCACTTCCTGGCTGCCATTCTCACATGGAACCAGGTGGTCCCTGGGGTGCTCCTGTAGGCAGCCAGGGCCTGGCTAAAGGACGTGGGAGGTTCACCCTCAGAGGAGTTATTGCAGTGCCACCAGGTGTCATCGGTGGCACGCAGGGTGCCGTGGAACTCCACGGTGATGCCCACCAGTTCACTGTACAGGCACCTTGGGGACTCGAGCAGCATCAGCATCTCCTCATCCTCCCTGGGCAGGGTGGCCAGCAGCTCGCCCAGGATGGCCACCACGGTGACCTGTGGCTGCAGCAGGGCCGGGGACAGCTGGGGAGGGGACAGGGGAGGTGTCAGGGACCTGGTGGCACTTAGGGCCTCCTGGAGTGGGCCCTGTCCCCTCCTGGCATCCCCTTTGTCCCCTCCCTGGAGGGCTCTGCTGTCCCCTTTGTCCCTTTGCCACAACCTGCCACCTCCTGTTGCCCCCCCCGCCTTCACCTTTCGGTCACCTCTCCCCTTCCTCCGATGCCCTCCCGTCCCCTTTGCAACCCCCTGCCCCTCACACCACCCCCGTGTCCTCTCTGTCCCTCACTGCCTTTTATCACCCCGCCCGTGTCCCCTCCATCTCCCACTGCCTCCTTTCACCCCCCCCGTGTCCCCTCTGTCACCCCGTGTCCCCTCTGTCCCGTTCCTCCACCACCACTCCAGGATTGTCGCACCTCGAGGGGCTTCATGGCAGCTGGGGACAGTCCGGGGACACTCCAGGGACACTCTGGGGACAGTCCAGGTGACAAACACACCCAGGTGACGGTTGGGGACACAGAGGGACAGGGCGCGGCCGGATAGAGGAAGCAGGAAGATGTGATGTCACTGCCCCCCCCCCCCCGCCGTGGGACCAGGGCAGAGTCCCCAGTGTCTCCTGATTTCCCCAATGGGACCCCGATGTCCCCTCAGGGTCTCCAACAAGGCTCAAGTGTCCCCTGGTGTCCTGTTGGGGACACTGGGGACACACCAGTTTCCTGCCGGGGACTCTGTGGGGACATCAGGGACACGGAATTCAGGATTCCCAGAGCACACGAAATTCAGGATTCCCAGGGCACACAAAGTTCAGGATTCTCAGAGTACATGAAATTCAGGATTCCCAGGGCACACAGAATTCAGGATTCCCAAGGCACACACAATTCAGGATTCCCAGAGCACACGGAGTTCAGGATTCCCAGGACACACGGATTTGAGGATTCCCGGGGCACACGGGCAGACGGTGATCGGTCCCTCAGGGCTGAGCTCCAGCGGTGCCAGTGAATTCTCTCTGCAGGGACAGCCTGGCCGCCCTCCTCCGATGCCAAAGAGCGACAGAGAGAGGCTGCCCCCAACCCTGCCCCCCATTCTCCCGCTATCTCTGTGCCCCCTCCCAGAGAAACTCCCAAAAACCAGAGGAGTTCCCCCTCCCCGCCTTCTCAAGCACTCAGCCATCAGCGCCTCTCAGCAACTCCGTGGGAAAAAATGCACAAGAAACAAGGAAAGAACAGAAAAACCCAACACCCAACAAGGGCTGGTGGCGGCTGCGGTTTTTGGGGGTTCCAGCGACACCCGGGGCAGGGTCAGTGCTCAGCAGCGGGGGGGGCCCCAAACCACAGCTGGGTGTGAGAAACAAAGTTCACTCCTTGAAAATTGTAAAAGTTTAATCGGGGCTATAAAAGGGTTTTAGCACTTGGCCAAAGAACTCACCCCAAGCTTAACCCATTGTTCTCCAGATCCGGTTCCAAGGCAGGGCTACAAACACATTCCTGAGTTCAGACATTACTCAAACATTCCCGGGAGGTTTGGATGTTCCAGGAACTCTTGTTTGGTTTGAGCCTCTGACTTGTCTGCAGGACATTCTGTAGATTAGGTCAATATATTTGATTTCTTCTCCTGGTTCCATCCTGTGGTTTCAGGATCAATTCATAAATTCCTCTCAGGTTTGTGTCACTGTTGTCACCTGGAGAGGCCGGGCCCAGGTGTGAGAAACAAGTGAATTGTTTTACACCTGAGTCAGTTACACAAAGGCATTTTAACATTGCATAGTCCCTATTTTAATATTTATTATTTGTCTATGTAATATTTGTCTATTTTTAATATTTTAATGCCTATGATACATTGATTTATTGCTTTTATTATTTATTATTTTTTGATGCAAAAAATATACTGCAGAAGTGACTGTGCAAGTTGGGACTTTAAACCAAATTGTGAAATTGCTGGTCTCAACCTTTCGAAAATCTCCCAGTCCAAAGGTTCCCAAACTCGACTTGCAGCATTAGTCACTACAGGAAAAGCCTCTGCATCATTTGAGAGCAAAGTCTCTTCTACAACAGTTTCTGTAATAACTCCCTTCCACTTTCGTTTCTGAGCTGCTTCTCTTTCAGGGTCACATTCCAACTCAAATTAAACATTTTTAACAGCATGAGAGGAAGGATTTTGTTTAATCCTGGCCCAGAGACAAACTGAGAGGGTGGTCACCGCTTTTCTGGTTGTCTGTCTGAACCTACTATCATTGGCAAGTCCATTTTCTCAAAAGAATAGTCTCTTTTGGGGACAACTGAATCCTTTTGTTGAATTACCAATTTTTGCAAATTGTCCACTAAATATTTTAAATCCTCTACGACAAAAGTATTATATATAATAACACCTCCTTTTCACTTCCAGCATGTTTAGTTTCTAAATTACTGTTAGCTACAATTTTTTCACTCTGGTTACAACTGACCTTTGTCTGACAGCCCAACCCCCCCGAAGAGGCAGCGGCTTCCTCTTTCTCGCTCTGAGCTGGAGGAGCAGTCGGGGCAATGCTCGATTCTGAGCTGAGGGTTTGTTTGCTGCATGAGGGAATATGTAAGGTGATAGAAAACAGCTGCTGAACTGAAGTTACTGGAAATGCCTGAGGCTGTTCTGACGCAGAGGCGAGGGCTGCACAAGCCGCAGCAGCAGCTTTCCTCTCTGCCTTTGAGGCTTGCAACACCTCAATGATGATTTTCCACAAAGTAGAATATTTAGACGCCTCTTTTGCCTCACTCCCGCCAGATGCAATACAGTCCCACAACATCCACCCCACAGCTTCTCATGTCGAAATCTCAAAAGCAACCTGTGCTCCTGCTATGAGATTATGGTCCCAAGCCCATTGCAACAGTCCCTTCAAATTGGAGGCATCATACTTTTGTTCTCTCTCAGAGAGGATATGTTGGAGGAGTTGCTGAACACCTTCCCTTTCATGCTCAGACCCCATCTCCTCCCCGGCCGCTCACCTTGATCAGGGTGAGATTCAAGTCGTCTACGATTGGGGCTCCAGTAACTTTTCCCTCTCCCCGGGGCAGTGAGGATACTTTACCCTGGCTGCTCCGCTCCTCGAGGGCTGGCTCCCATCCTCTGCACAGCAGCCAAATTGCCGACCTCGAGTCCCTTTAGTGCTATGACATTGGGCCTGCCCGCGTTCTCCACCAGAAATGCGGGGTGCGGAGGTTCAGGGACATCACACCATGACCAATATGATCCAGTGAGCCAAATTTATTATCCTTAAAAAGACTATATTTATAATAAATCTCTGCTGTCCATGTGTCTCGAGCTAATACATGATTGGTTAATCCTAGCTGTTCCCGTGTCTAAATTAGAATGGTGATTGGATCACCTAATTTTTCACCTGTCTCACTGTGCTCGTCTGGCCCACCCATGGCTCACTCTTTTCTGACTTTCCCAAGCTCGCTGACAAACCTGCTGAGTCCTGGTGACTCTTCTTCTTGTATCTCTTTCAAGGATATACCGACCCCATTTCTGAACATGTCCATTATTCATTGTTTGTGATTGTGTCCATTGTCCATCAGTAGAAGCAGGCTGGATTGTGCATCGGCTGAATGTGGCCATTGTCCTGCAAGAACTCCTCAATCTGCAAAAAAACCCTCAACATGGATCAATGAAAATTCCCAGAAAATTCCCCAGATTTGTCTCAAATCCCATCTGTGGAGGGGAGAGGGCACAGGTGACAGCAGTGATGTCCCCGATTATGTCACTGCCATGATGACATCACAGCAGTGACATCACTGACCCCGCAGCAGCCTCGGGATGTCCTCGACGGCTTTTTGGCACCGCTCGACCATCACGCGGCTGTCAGGGACATTGGGGCCACCACTGCCACCACAGGGACTCAAGAGGAAGGCGTGGATGTCCCCAAGTGTCCCCAGCAGGTGATGTTTGAACAGGCAGGTGCTGGCCTCCCGCAGCCACTCAAACTTGGCCACCACGGCCACCAAGGCCTCGGGGACATTGGAGGATGCCTCTTTTGTCCCCGCCAGGGCAGTCTCATGTCCCTGAGCCGATGCTGCACAGCCCCTGCCGAGGCCACCTCCTCCCACTACATGGCCACTGGTGGCTGCTGGGCCTTGGCCACCGAGTTGTCCCCAGCTGTCTCCCTGCAGGTGGCCTCATCCTGCAGGTCCCCAGCCAGGGCAGTGGCCTTGGTGTTGGTCTTGGTGGTGGCCTCATCCTCAGTGGCCTCGCAGAACTCAGAGGCCCCCAGGCCAGCGGGTACCAACTCTCTCCAAGCAGGCACCACCGACTCCCGCCAGGCCCAGGCTGAGGCTCTCACCTTGGTCCAGGTGACCCCGGGGTGGACCTGAGGGTGGCCAGGGCCTGGCCCAAGGAGGGGACATCGCGGTGGCCCAGGGTGGTGACACCACGGTGGCTCAGGGAGTTATGGAGGCTCCAGGCAAAGCTCCTCAGGGACTCTGGGGACACTCTGGGGACACGCACTGCTGCTCGTCCCTCGGTGGCCCGGTCATGGTGGCCGCCACCTTGCCCAGGGTGGCCACCAAGGCCACCAGAGGCCAGAGCACCTGAGAAGGGGACAGCTGGGCAGGGGACAGGGGAGGTGTCAGGGACCTGGTGGCACTTACGGCCATCATCGGTGGCCCCTGTTCCCTCCCAGTGTCCCCTTTGTCCCCTCCCTGGAGGGCTCTGCTGTCCCCTCTGTCCCTTTGTCACCCCCTCGTCCCCTCTGCCACCCCCTGCCATCCTCCTGCTGTCCTCTCTGTCACCCTCGGTCCCCTCCACCCCTCTGTCACCTCCCCCCTTCCTGCCACACCCTCCTCTCCCCTCTGTCACCCCCGTGTCCCCCCATGCCAGTATTGTCACACCTTGAGGGGCTCCATGGCCACTGGGGACACTGGGAACACTCTGGTGACACTCTGGGGACACTCTGGGGACACTCCAGGCACATTCTGGGGACACTCTGGGGACAATCTGGGAATAATCAGGGGACACTCTGGGGACACTCCAGGTGAAACACATGCCCGGTGACAGTTGGGGACACACGGGAACGTGGCACAGCCAGATGGAGGAAGCAAGAAGAGGTGACGTCACTGTCCCCCATGCCCCCCTCACCTGTTCGGCCAAGGCAGGGTCCCCAACATCCCCCCTGTGTCCCCAATGGGACCCCGATGTCCCCTGAGTGTCCCCACATGGCCCCGGTGTTGCTCCAATGTCCCCCACAATGCCCAAGTGTCCCCCTGATGTCCAGCTGGGGACACCGGGGACTCCCCCAATGTCCTGTTGAGGACCCTGGGGACACCCTCATGTCCTTCCCTTGGAGACACCAGGGACACCCTGACATCCCCTGTCCTGTTTTGGGTCACCACGATGTCCCTAATGTCCCCACAGTGTCCCCAACAGGACCCTGGTGTGTCTCCAGTGTCCCCAACAGGACATCAGGGGACACTTGTGCCCTGTTGGAGACCCTGAGGGGAAATTGGGGTCCTGTTAGGGACATTGAGGCGGACCCTGTGGACTCTGCCCTGGCCCCACGGGAAGTGGGGAGTGGTGATGTCACCTCTTCCTGTTTCCCCTGTGCAGCTGCACCCCGTTCCTGCGTGTCCCCAACTGCCACCCGGGCGTGTTTGTTACCTGGAGTGTCCCTGGAGTGTCCTCGGACTGTCCCTGAAGTGTCCCTGGAGTGTCTCCAAGGCATCCCCGGAGTGTTCCCAACAGCCATGGAGCGCCTTGAGGTGTGACAATCCTGGGGTGGTGGGGTGGGAGGGGACACGGGGGTGACAGAGGGGACACAGAGGGGGGAGAGTGAAAGAGGACAGTGGGGGATGGAGGGACACGGGGGTGGCGGGAGGGGCAGGGGGTGGCAAATGGGGACAGGAGGGCATAGGAGGAAGGAGCGAGGTGACAGAGAGGTGAAGGGGGGGACAACAGGAGGTGGCAGGGGGTGACAGAGGGGTTGGGGGGGTTACAAAGGGACAGAGGGGACAGCAGAGCCCTCCAGGGAGGGGACAAAGGGGACCCTGAGAGGGCACACGGACCGCCGCAGGTGGCCACAAGTGCCACCATGTCCCTGACACCTCCCCTGTCCCCGACACCTCCCCTGTCCCCTCCACAGCTGTCCCCAGCCCTGCTGCCGCCACAGGACAGCGCTGTGGCCATCCTGGGCGAGCTGCTGGCCACCCTGCCCAGGGAGAGCGAGATGCTGTTCGGGTCTGCAGTGAGCCTGCACCGGGACCTGGAGGAATTCACCAGGGAACTCCGGGCCACCCTGTTCCGCACTGATGAAACCTGGTGGTACTGGAATGTCACCAACAATGATAAAAACACTCTCACCATTGTAAGCCAGGACCTGGCCGCCTATGACAGCAACCCAGGGGCCCCCCCCCCCGGACTGGGACATATTACCACACATCGACTGGAGCGTGTCACTGGGAAAGCTTGGCGAAAGCTGGGCCAAGCTGGCCAAGAAAGCCACCGAGCTCCACAACACCTGCAGGAAGGTGGCTACTGAAGCGGCCGACAGGGCGGCCAATGGCACTGCCTGGGCCAGGGAGCTGCAGGACGAGGCTGCCCGTGATGGGACAGCTCAGGAAAACATGGTGGAGCAGGGTCAGGCCCTGGGTGGGGAGGAGGGGGCCGAGGTGGTGGCCGGGTATGAAGCCTGGGTGAGGAGAGAGGCCATGGTGGCTGCCAGCGAGGCAACAAGGGCCACCATGGTGAGACAGCGTGTGGAGGCGGCCGTGTGGCTGCTGGAGCGCTTGGTGGCCGCGTGTGACAAAGCTGCTGCGTTCCCCCGGGAGCTGTCGCGCTTGCCCTGGGACATGAAGGACACCCTGGAGGGGAGAAAGAAGGAGTCCTCCAATGTCCCCGATGCCTTGGTGGCCAAGGTGGCCATGGCTGAGCAGCTGTGGGAGGCCAGCGCCCGCCAGGCCACGCGTCAGTTGGTGAGGACATTTCCAGATGCCATCAAGTTCTTGTTCAATGGGGGTCCCAACAGCCCCAGTGCCTGTGGGGTGGCCGAGCGGTGCCAAAGAGCCATCGAGGACATCCCAAGGCTCCTTCAACCCTCAGAGCGTCCCCAAGGTGTCCCCAATGTGTCCCCAGTGAGCATGGAGCTCCAAAAGGTGCGACTCGGACAGGGGATGGGGAGACGGGGAGGGACAGAGGGAACACTGGGGAGGGAGGGGACACGGGGCCTGCCGAGGGCGACAGAGGGGACAGCACTGGGGGCAGGGGGTGGAAGGGACTATGAGGGGAGGGGCTAGCAGAGGGAACAAGAGACTGACAAAGGAATGGAGGGGACAAAAGGGACCCCTCAGGGGCCGGGGACCGGCCGAGGAGGCCATAAGTGCCACCAGGTCCCCGACACCTCCCCTGTCCCCTCCCCAGCTGTCCCCGGCCCTGCTGCAGCCACAGGTCACCGTGGTGGCCATCCTGGATGAGCTTCTGGCCAGCCTGCCCAGGCGGGATGAGGAGATGCTGCTGCTGCTTAGGTCTGCAGGGACACTGTACCGGGACCTGGAGGACTTCACCAGGGACCTCCGGGTCACCCTGTACTGCATTGATGACACCTGGTGGCGCTGCAATGTCACTAGCGATGATGATGACCCTCCCACTTCCAATGATGATGACTCTGTCACCTCCCTGAGCCAGGCCCTGGCTGCCTGGGAGAGCACCCCAGGGACCACCCGGAACCGTGTGACACTGGCAGTCAGCGAATGGCACAGGTTGGCGTATGTGCTCGTGAACAGGTGGGTCAAGCTGGCCAAGAAAGCCACTGAGCTCCGCAACACCTGCAGGGATTTGGCCGCCAAGGTGGCCACCAAGGTGGCCACTCCCATCGCCCAGGCCAGGGAGCTGCAGGCCAAGGCTGCTCGTGATGGGACAGCTCAGGAAAACATGGTGGAGCTGGGTCAGGCCCTGGGCAGGGAGGAGGAGGCCAAGGTGAGGAGAGAGGCCATGGTGGCTGCCAGTGAGGCAACAAGGGCCACCATGGTGAGACAGCAGCTGGAGGTGGCCCTGTGGCTGCTGGAGCACTTGGTGGCCGCGTGTGACGAAACCTCTGCGTTCCCCCGGGAGCTGCAGTGGTGGCTCAGGGACATCGAGGCCACCCTGGAGGGGACAAATGAGGCATCCCCCAATGTCTCCGAGGACTTAGTGGCCAACGTGGCCGAGGCCGAGCGGCTGTGGGAGGCCAACGCCCGCCTGGTCAAGGGTCACCTGCTGGGGACACTTCAAGACATGATCAACTTCTATTTCACTGGTGGTCCCACCAGCCCCAGTGCCTGTGTTTTGGCCGAGTGGTGCCAAAGAACCACCGAGGACATCCCAAGGCTCCTTCAACACCCAGAGCGTCCCCAAGGTGTCCCCAAGGTGTCCCCAGTGTGCATGGAGCTCCAAAAGGTGTGACAGTGGGATGGGGGGAGAGGGGGATAGAGGGGACACTAGGGGGGAGGGGGCAATAGGTGATGGGGTCGACATGGGGAAGGGCGGGAGGGGCCAGGGGGTCACAAAGAGGACAGGAGGGTGTGGCTGGAAGGGGGGAGGTGACAGAGAGGGCGAAGGGAAAGAGGGGAAGGGGGCAGTGGGTATTGGAGGGAATAAGGTGGGGAGGTGACATGGGTGCTGACATAAGGGACAGCAGTGGGAGCAGGGGCAGAAGGACTACAAGGGAAGGGGCAGTGCGGGATTGAGGGAACAAGGGGCTGACAAAGGTATGGAGGTGACAAAGGGGACTCCTCAAGGGCAGGGGGCCACCCCAGGAGGCTACAAGTGCCACCAGGTCCCTGACACCTCCCCTGTCCCCTCCCCAGCTGTCCCCAGCCCTGCTGCAGCCACAGGTCACTGTGGTGGCCATCCTGGGTGAGCTGCTGGCCACCCTGCCCAGGAGGGACGAGATGCTGCTGCCCGTGTCTGCACTGAGCCTGTACTGGGACCTGGCGGACTTCACCAGGGACCTCCGGGTCACCCTGTACTGCGTTGATGACACCTGGTGGCGCCGCAATGTCACCTCTGATGATAAGGATCCTGTCACCACCCTGAGCCAGGCCCTGGAAGCCTGGGGGAGCACCCCAGGGATCACCTGGAATGATGTGACAATGGCCACCAGTGAGTGGCAGGGGTTGGTGTCTGTGCTTGTGGACAGGTGGACCCGGCTGGCCAGGGCAGCCACCAAACTCCACAACACCTACAGAGATGTGGCCACTGAGGCGGCCGACAGGGTGGAAACCGCCAGGAAGCGGCAGGACTGGGCTGCCCTTTTTGTGCCAGCTCAGGAAAACACGGCGGAGCTGGGTCAGGCCCTGGGCGGGGAGGAGGAGGCCGAGGAGGAGGACTTCTATGAAATGCAGGAGAGGAGAGAGGCCATGGAGGCTGCCAACGAGGCAACAAGGGCCACGATGGTGAGACAGTGGGTGGAGACGGCCCTGGGGCTGCTGGAGCGCTTGGTAGCCGCGTGTGACGAAGCCACCACGTTCGCCCGGGAGCTGCAGCGCCTGCTCAGGGACATCGAGACTGCTCTGAAGGGGACAAATGAGGCATCCCCTGATGTCCCCGAGGACTTGATGGCCAAGGTGGCTGAGGCTGAGCGGCTGTGGGAGGCCAACACCCGCCTGACCAAGGATCACCTGCTGGAGGCAGTTCCAGACATCAAGTTCTTGTTCAATGGTGGTCCCATCAGCCCCTGTGGGGTGGCCGAGCGGTGCCAAAGAGCCATCGAGGACATCCCAAGGCTCCTTCAACCCTCAGAGTGTCCCCAGAGTTTCCCCAAGGTGTGCCCAGTGAGCTTGGAGCCCCAAGAGGTGAGACGGGGGAGGGGAGCAGGAGCAGGGGGAGGAGAGGGGGACTGATGGGACCCTGAGGGGGAAGGGGCCATTATTGGAGATGGAGGGAACACAGGGATGGTGGGAGGGGGCAGGAGGGAGTGGCAGGAAGGGGGGAGGTGACAGAGGAGTGGAGGGGAAAGGGGTAAGGGGGCAGAGGGCAATGGGGCATACACGGTGGGGAGGGGACATGGGGGGCTGGCGGGGATGGCAAAGGGGACAGCATTAGGGGCAGGGGGTGGGAGGGGCTATGAGGGGAGGGGCAGGGTGTGGCAGAGGGAACAAGAGCCTGACAAAAAGATGGAGGGGACAAAAGGGACCCCTCACGGGGCAGGGGGCCGCCCCAGATGGCCTTAAGTGCCACCAGGTCCCTGACACCTCCCCTGTCCCCTCCCCAGCTGTCCCCAGCCCTGCTGCAGCCACAGGTCACCGTGGTGGCCATCCTGGGCGAGCTGCTGGACACCCTGCCCAGGCAGGACGAGGAGATGCTGCTGCTGTTGCCCCCAGGGTGCCTGCACAGGGACCTGAAGGAATTCACCTATGATCTCTGGGAAACCATGTGGCACACTAAGTGTGTCTGGTACCACTGCAAGGACCGCGACAGTATTGCTCGCCCTGTCATCTCCCTGAGCCGGGCCCTGGCCGCCTACGAGAGCACGCCATGGACCACCTGGTTCAATGTGACAATGGCAGCCCCCACATGGCCCGTGTGGTTGCTTGCGGGCAGCTGGGCCGAGGTGGCCAGGAAGGCCACCAAGCTCCGCAATGCCTGCAGGGAGGTGGTCATGGAGGCAGCCTCTGAGGAGGCCACTGCCACCACCCGAGTGAGGAAGCTGCAGGAAAAGGCTGCCCGTGATGGGACAGCTCAGGAAAACATGGGGGAGCTGGGTCAGGCCCTGGGTAGGGAGGAGGGGGCCGAGGTGGTGGCCGGGCATGGAGCCCAGGTGAGGGAACAGGCCAGGGTGGCTGCCACCCAGGCAACAAGGGCCACCAGGAGGAAACAGCGGCTGGAGATGGCCCTGGGGCGGCTGGAGCGCTTGGTGGCCGCGTGTAACAAAGCCAGCAAGTTCCACCGGGAGCTGCAGCGCAGGGTTGAGGACATCGAGGCTGCCCTGAAGGTGACAAATGAGGCATCCCCCAATGTCCCCAAGGACTTGTTGGCCAAGGTGGCTGAGCTCGAGTGGCTGTGGGATGCCACCACCTGCCTGGGCAAGGATCACCTGCTGGGGGCAGTTGATGACATCGTCAAGTTCTATTTCAATTTTTATCATGATAGCTCCACTGGGGTGGCCCGGCGGTGCCAAAGAGCCATCGAAGACATCCCAAGGCTCCTTCGACCCCGACCACGTCTCCAAGGCGTCCGAAAGGTGTTCCCACTGAGCAAGGAGCTCCAAGAGGTGTGACGGGGCAAGGAGGCGGAGAGGGGGGAGGAAAGAGGGGGATGGGAGGGACACAGGGGATGGAGGGGGGTGGCAGAGGGACAGCAGTGGGGCAGGGTGGTGGCAGAGGGAACAAGAGGCTGACAGAGGGATGGAGGGAGTAAAGGGGACCTCTTGGTGGCTGGGGGGCCACCCCAGGAGGCCGCAAGTGCTACCAGGTCCCTGACACCTCCCCTGTCCCCTCCCCAGCTGTCCCCGGCCCTGCTGCAGGCACAGGTCACCGTGGTGGCCACCCTGGGAGAGCTGCTGGACACCCTGCCCAGGGTGGATGAGAAGATGCTGGTGTTCATGTCCCCAGGGTGCCCATACTGGGATCTGGAGGAATTCACCAATGAGCTCTGGGCCACCATGAGCTATATTGATGACACCTGCAGGCACCACAATGTCACCTCCGATGATGATGACCCTGTCAACCCCCTGAGCCAGGTCCTGGCCGCCTACAAGAGCACCCCATGGACATCCCGGAAGCGTGTGACAATGGCAGCCAGCAAGTGGCACCGGTCAGTGGATACGCTCAAGCAGAGCTGGGCCCACGTGGCCAGGAAGGCCATCAAGCTCCGTGACATCTGCAAGAAGGTGGCCTCTGAAGCTGCCCACAGGGCAGACACTGCCACCGCCAAGGCAAGGGAGCGGCAGGACTGGGCTTCCCGTTATAGGACACCTAAGGAAAACATGGGGGAGCTGGGTCAGGCCCTGGACAAGGAGGAGGAGGCCGACTTGGTGGCCGGGTATGGAGCCAAGGTGAGGAGAGATGCCAGGGTGGCTGCCAGCCAGGCAACAAGGGCCACCATGGTGAGACAGCAGGTGGAGGTGACCCTTGGGCTGCTGGAGCGCTTGGTGGCTGCGTGTGACAAAGCGGCTGCGTTCCCCCGGGAGCTGCAGTGCAGGCTTGGGGACATTGAGGCCGCCCTGGAGGGGACAAATGAGGTGTCCCCCAAAGTCCCCGAGGATTTGGTGGCCAAGGTGGCCGAGGCCGAGTGGCTGTGGGAGGCCAACGCTCGCCTGGCCAAGGATCACCTGCTGGGGACACTTCAGGACATCCTTGGCTTCTATTTCACCTGTGGTCCCACCAGCCCCAGTGCCTGTGTGGTGGCCGAGCGGTGCCAAAGAGCCACTGAGGACATCCCAAGGCTCCTTCGACCCCCAGAGAGCATCCAAAACATTCCCAAGGTGTCCCCAGTGAGCGTGGAGCTCCAAGAGGTGTGCCAGGGTTGGGGGAGAGGGACAGAGGGGACCCTGGGCTGGAAGGGGTGGCAATGGGGGAATGGGGGGGGGACACAGGAAGGATTGAAGGAGGGGACAGGGGTTCGCAAAGGAGACAGGAGGGAGTGGCAGGAAGGGGGGAGGTGACAGAGGTGTGCAGGGGAAAGGGGGGGATGAGGGGACACATGGGAGGAGAGGGCACATGGGGGCTGGGGGGAGGGGCAGAATGGGCAGCAATGGGAGCACTGGGTGGAACGGGCTATGAGGGGATTGACATGGGGTGACAGAGGGAACAAGAGAATGACAAAGGGACGGAGAGGACAAAAGGGAAACCTCAGTGGATGGGGAACACCCCAGCAGGCCATAAGTGCCACCAGGTTCCTGACACCTCCCCTGTCCCCTCCCCAGCTCTTCCCAGCCCTGCTGCAGCCACAGGTCACCATGGTGGCCATCCTGGGTGAGCTGCTGGCAACCCTGCCCAGGAGGGATGAGGAGATGCTGCTGCCCGTGTCCACACTGAGACTGTACTGGGACCTGGTGGACTTCACTGAGAACCTCCGCGTCACCCTGTACTGCACAGATGACACCTGGTGGCACCGCAATGTCACCTACAATGATGATGACCCTCGCACCTACAATGATGGTGACCCTCTCACCTCCCTGAGCCAGGCCCTGGCTGCCTACAAGAGCACCGAATGGACTGAATGGGGCCATGTGACAATGGTGGCCAGCAAGTGGCAGCGGTCGGTGTCTGTGCTTGTGGACAGATGGGCCAAGCTGGCCAGGACGGCCACCAAGCTCCACAACACCTGCAGGAGGGTGGTCGCTGAGGCGGCCGACAGGGCGGGCACCGCCACCGCCTGGGCTAGGGAGCTGCAGGACGAGGCTGCCCGTGATGGGACAGTTCTGGAACACATGGGGGAGCTGGGTCAGGCCCTGGGCAGGGAGGAAGGGGCCGAGGTGGTGGCCGGGCATGGAGCCCAGGTGAGGGAACAGGCCATGGTGGCTGCCAGCGAGGCAACAAGGGCCACCATGGAGAGACAGCAGGTGGAGGCGGCCCTGTGGCTGCTGGAGCGCTTGGTGGCCACGTGTGACAAAGCCACCGCGTTCCCCCGGGAGCTGCAGCGCCTGCTCAGAGACATCGAGGCTGCCATGAAGAGGACAAATGAGAAGTTCCCCAAAGTCCCCAAGGCCTTGGTGGCCAAGGTGGCCGAGGCCGAGCATCTATGGGAGGCCTACGCCCGCCTGGCCAAGGGTCACCTGCTGAAGGCAGTTCCAGATGCCATCAAGTTCTTGTTCACCGGTGGTCCCACCAGCCCCAGTGCCTTTGGGGTGGCCGAGCGGTGCCAAAGAGCCATCGAGGACATCCCAAGGCTCCTTCAACCCCCAGAGTGTCCCCAGAGCATCCCCAAGGTGTCCCCAGTGAGCACGGAGCCCCAAGAGGTGCGATGGGGATGTGGGGTAGAGCGTGGGACAGAAGTGACACTGCAGGAGGGAGGGGGCAATGCAGGATTGGAGGGACAAGGGGGGAGAGGGGACAGGGGGGCTGGTGGGGGGTGGCAGCCCGGACAAGAGGCTGACAAAGGGATGGAGGGACAAAGGGCACCCCTTGGGGGCAGGGGGCCACTCCAGGGGCCACAAGTGCCACCAGGTCCCTGACACCTCCCCTGTCCCCTCCCCAGGTGTCCGCTCCGCAGCTGCAGGTGATGGTGGACGTGGTGGCCATCCTGGGTGAGGTGGTGGCCACTGTGACCGGGCCACACAGGGCCACCTGCCTACGCAATTCCCAAGACTCCCTGCATGAAGATGTGAAGAACTTCATCCAGAGCCTCCGTAAGATCCTGAGCCACGGTGGTGTCACCTCCCTGGGCCGGGCCCTGGCCACCCTCAGGGCAACCCCTGGGACCACCTGGGCCAATATGAGATTTGTGGCCAAGGCACGGTGGGAGTTGGTGGCCAAGCTTGTGGACAGCTGGGACCAGCTGGCCAGAGAGGCCACCAAGCTCCGAGATGGCTGCAGGAAGGTGGTCACAGCCCGGCAGCTGATGGTGGCCCTGATCAGGGAGGACGTGACCTGGGAAATGGCCCCGCACGATGCCCCGGTGGCGGCAGCTACCAATGAGGCCATGGGAGAAGCTGGGGTGGCCACCAGGTGGCCAATGGTGGCCACCAGGTGGGGACATTGGGCAGTGGTGGCCCTGGAGCCACTGCATCGCTTGGTGACCGCGTGTGACAGAGTCGCCTTGTTCTACTGGAACATGATGTGGCAGCTCAGGGACATCGAGGCCATCCTGACGGGGACAAACGAGGCGTCCCCTGATGTCCCCAGGTCCAAGCTGGATGAAGTGGCAGAGTCTGAGCGGCTGTGGCGCGCCAGCACCCGCCTGGCCAAGGATCACCTGCTGGGGACACTTGAGCTCATTGACAACATCCTCTTGAGTCCCTGTGGTGGCCAAGGTGTCTCCAGTGGTCCCAGTAGCTGCACAGTGGCCGAGCGGTGCCAAAAAGCCATTGAGGACATCCCGAGGCTGCTTCGGGGACAGTGATGTCACTGCAGTGAGTTCATCGGGGTAGTGATGTCACTGGAGAGACTTGTGGACGCTTGAGTGCCATCAGCTCCTTGTGTCACCAAGAGCTCCTCCAGCGCCACCAGTTCCTCAAGTGCCACCAGCTCCTCGTGTCACCAAGAGCACCTCCAGTGCCACCAAATCTCAAGTGCCACCAGCTCTTCATGTCACCAAGAGCCCCTCAAGTGTCACCAGCTCCTCAAGTGCCAGCAGCTCCTCGTGTCAGCAAGAGCCCCTCAAGTGCCATGTCCCTGGGGCAGTACTGGTGCCACTGTGCTGGTGGTGGTGCCATGTCCCTGGTGCTACCTCTGCAGTGTCCCTGTGTCTCCGCAGAAGGGACAGAAGGGGTGGCAGAGGGGACGGGGGGTGGCAGGAGAGAACAGGGGGTCACAAAGCCACAGAAGGGACAGCAGAGCCCTCCAAGGCAAGTGCCACCAGGTCCCTGACACCTCTCCTGTCCCCTCCCCAGGTGTCCCCTCCACAGCTGCATGTGCTGGGGGCCGTGGTGGCCACCCTGGGTGACGTGGTGTCCACCCAGTCAGGGCCACACAGGAGCAAGTTCTGACACAAGTCCTCAGACTCCCTGCATGAGGACCTGGAGAACTTCACCCAGAGCCTCCGTAGGACCCTGAATCACAGCAGTGTCACTTGCCTGGGCCACCGTGGTGTCCCCTCTCTGGGCCGGACCCTGACCACCCTCAGGGCCACCGCGAGGCCACCTGGGTCGATGCGAGAGCCGCGGGCAGCGCCTCGTGGGAGTTGGTGTCTGCAGGCAAGGAGAGATGGAAACAGCTGGTCGAGGAGATCACCAAGCTCCGTGATGCCTGCGAGGACACGGCCCTCGCCTGGGCCAGGGACCAGCAGGACAAGGCCACCCGCAGGGGTCGTAAATGGCAATTTAATAATTGGCTTCTGCAATTCTGCATTGGTTTCTGCAATTCTGCATTGGCTGCTGCAATTCTGCATTGACTGCTGCAATCCTGCATTGGCTTTTGCCAAAAAATTCTTTCAGAAAAATTTTGCTCTGGTTTATTGATTATTGATAATTCCTTGTAGTTGCTTGCTGGTACAATAAAATAGATCAGTTTATCTGTGCACGATGTAACCGATTTAATGTTGGAGTAATAAATCAATATATCATAGGTATTAAAAAATTAAAAATCGACAAATATAAAAAATAGAAAAATAATCAATGTTAAATAGAGACTATGCGATATTAAAATGCTTTTGTGTACCTGACTCAGGTGTAAAACAATTCCTTTGTTTCTCACACCTGGGCCCAGCCTCTCCTGGTGATGATAACAGTGAATAAGCTTGATAAGAATTTATGAATTTATCAGGGGCTGTGAAATAATAGGAGGGAACCAAGAGAAGAAATCAAATATATTGACCCAATCTACAGAATGTCCTGCAGACAAGTCAGAAGTTCAAACCAAACAGGAGTTCCTGGAACATCCAAACCTCCCGGGAATGTTTGAGTAATGTCTGAACTCAGGAATGTGTTTGTAGCCCTGCAGTGGAACCGGATCTGGAGAATGATGGGTTAAGTTAAAGGCGACTTCTTTGGCCAAGTGCTAAAACCCTTTTATAGCCCCGATTAAACATTTACAATTTTCAAGGAGTGAACTTTATTTCTCACACCTGGCTGTGGTTTGGGGTCCCCCCCGCTGCTGAGCACTGACCCCGCCCCGGGTCTCGCTGGAACCCCCAAAAACCGCAGCCGCCACCAGCCCTTGTTGGGGGTTGGGTTTTTCTGTTCTTTCCTTGTTTCTTGTGCATTTTTTCCCACAGAGTTGCTGAGAGGCGCTGATGGCTGAGTGCTTGAGAAGGCGGGGAGGGGGAACTCCTCTGGTTTTTGGGAGTTTCTCTGGGAGGGGGCACAGAGATAGTGGGAGAATGGGGGCAGGGGTTGGGGGCAGCCTCTCTCTGTCGCTCTTTGGCATCGGAGGAGGGCGGCCAGGCTGTCCCTGCAGAGAGAATTCACTGGCGCCGCTGGAGCTCAGCCCTGAGGGACCGATCACCGTCTGCTCCTGTGCCCTGGGAATCCTCAAATTCGTTTGCTCTGGGAGTCCTGAACTCCGTGTGCTCTGGGAATCCTGAATTCTGTGTACCCCGGGAATCCTGAATTCCATGTGCCCTGGGAATCCTGAATTTTGTGTTGTTAAAAACGAGAGCAGGCTCCCGGTACTAAAGTGATTTCAGTATTTATTATCAGAAAAAGAAAGGCCCAAAGCAAGAGGGCCCCGGGCCCAGCAGGAGCGTTCCCGTCGAGGATGCTGCAGCGCCGGCGCTGGGGCTGCTTCAGCAGCGATGGCCCCGATGTCCCCGATGGAGCAGCACAAATTCAGTGGGTCAGAAGCTGTCTGCCATCCTCTGTGCCCTCCACCCCTCTGTCACCTGCCCCCTTCCTGCCACCCTCCTGTCCCCTCTGTCACCCCCGTGTCCCCCCATGCCGGGATTGTCGCACCTCGAGGGGCTCCATGGCCATTGGGGACACGGGGGACACTCTGGGGACACCTTGGGGACACTCAAGGGACAGTCCCGGGACACTCCAGGTGACAAAGAAGCCCCGGTGACAGTTGAGGGCACACAGGGAAATTGCACAGACAAATGGAGGAAGCAGGAAGAGGTGACGTCATTGTCCCCCATGACCTCCCCCACCTGTGGGGCCAGGGCAGGGTCCCCCCAATGTCCCCAAAGGGACCCCGATGTCCCCTGAGTGTCTCCACACGGCCCCAGTGTTGCCCCAATGTCCCGTTGCCCACATGGCTCAAGTGTCCCCCTGATGTCGGTTGGGGACACCAGGGACTCACCGGGGTCCTGTTGGGGACCTTGGGGACACCCCTGTGACCTTCCCTTGGGGATGCCCCCGTGTCCTTCCCCTGGGGACACCAGGGCCACCCTGACGTCTCCTGTCCCATTTTGGGTCACCACAATGTCCCTGATGTCCCCACAGTGTCCCCGAAAGGAAACTGGTGAGTCACCAGTGTCTCCAACAGGACATCAGGGGACACTTGAGCCTTGTTGGGGACCCTGAGGGGACATTGGGGTCCCGTTGGGGACATCGGGGGGGGGACACTGGGGCCCTGCCCTGGTTCCACAGTGGGGGGAGGAGGGGCGGTGACGTCACCTCTTCCTGCTTCCTCCATCTGGCTGCGTCCCGTTCCTGCGTGTCCCCAGCTGCCACCCGGGCGTGTTTGTCACCCAAAGTGTCCTTGGAGTGTCCCCACGGCATCCCCGGAGTGTCCCTGGAGTGTCCCCAGCTGCCATGGAGCCCCTCGAGGTGCGACAATCCCGGAGTGATGGGGGGGGTGGAGGACAGAGGGGACACGGGGGTGACAGAGGGGACACGGGGGAGGGTGAAGGGAGACAATGGGAGACAGAGGGGACACGGGGGTGGCGGGAGGGACACGGGGTCGCAAAGGGGACAGGAGGGCATAGGAGGAAGGGGGAAGGTGACAGAGAGGAGAAGGGGGGAGGTGGCAGGGGGGAGCAGAGGGGTCGGGGGGGTGACAAAGGGACAGAGAGGACAGCAGAGCCCTCCAGGGAGGGGACAAAGGGGATCCCGGGAGGGCACAGGGGCACTCTAGGAGGCCACAAGTGCCCCCACGTCCCTGACACCTCCCCTGTCCCCTCCCCAGCTGTCCCCGGCCCTGCTGCAGCCACAGGACAGCGCTGTGGCCATCCTGGGCGAGCTGCTGGCCACCCTGCCCAGGGAGAACGAGGCGCTTCTCGGGTCTGCAGTGAGCCTGCACCGGGACCTGGAGGAATTCACCAGGGAACTCCGGGCCATCCTGTACCAAACTGATGACACCTGGTGGCTCTGGAATGGCACCGACGATGATGAAAACCCTCTCACCTGTCTGAGACAGGACCTGGCCAGCTACGGGAGCACCTCAGGGACCCCACAGAGGCGTGTGATATCGCCGTATATGAGCTGGTTCATCGCCCTGGATATGCTCAAGGACAGCTGGGCTGAGCTGGCCAGGAAAGCCACCAAGCTCCACAACACCTGCAGGGAGGTGGCCACTGAGGCAGCCTCTGAGGAGGCCACTGCCACTGCCCAAGCAAGGAAGGCTGCAAGTTATGTGACAGCTCAGGAAAACATGGTGGAGCTGGGTCAGGCCCAGGGCAGGGAGGGGCGGGCCGAGGTGGTGGCTGGGCAGGAAGCCCGGGTGAGGAGAGATGCCAGGGTGGCTGCCAGCGAGGCAACAAGGGTGAGACAGTGGCTGGAGGTGGCCCTGGGGCTGCTGGAGTGCTTGGTGACTGTGTGTGACAAAGCCACTGCGTTCCCCCGGGAGCTGTCACGCCTGCCCTGGGACATGGAGGACGCCCTGGAGGGGAGAAAGAAGGAGTCTTCCAATGTCCTCAAGGACTTACTGGCCAAGGTGGCCGTGGCTGAGCGGCTGTGGGAAGCCAGCGCCCGTCAGGCCACACATCACTTGGTGAGGACACTTCCAGATGCCATCAAGTTCTTGTTCACTGTTGGTCCCACCAGCCCCAGTGTCTGTGGGGTGGCCGAGCAGTGCCAAAGAGCCATCAAGGACATCCCAAGGCTCATTCGACCCCTGGAGCATCCCCAAATTGTCCCCAGGGAGGCCCCAGTGAGCATGGAGCTCCAAGAGGTGTGACTCGGCCTGGGGGGTGGGGAGAGGGAGAGGGAGAGGGAGAGAGGGAACACTGGGGAGGGAGGCGACACTGGGCCTGCTGAGGGTGACAGAGGGGACAGCACTGGGGGCAGGTGGCGGGAGGGACTACAAGGGGATGGGGTGGCCACAGGAACAAAAGGCTTACAACAGGCCAATGGGGACAAAGGGAAACCTTCAGGGGCACAGGGGCCACCCCAGGAAGCAATAGGTGCCCCCAGGTCCCTGTCACCTTCCCTGTCCCCTCCCCAGCTGTCCCCGGCCCTGCTGCAGCCACAGGTCACCCTGGTGGCCACCCTGGGCAAGCTGCTGAACATCCTGCCCAGGCGGGGCGAGGAGATGATTCTGTTCGGGTCCACAGGGCGCCTGTACCGGGACCTAGAGGACTTCACCAGGGACCTCCGGGTCACCCTGTACTGCATTGATGACACCTGGTGGCGCTGCAATGTCACCTCCAATGATGACCCTCTCATCTCCAATGATGATGACCCTGTCACTTCCCTGAGCCGAGCCCTGGCTGCCTACAAGAGCACCCCAGGGACCCGCAGGCACCGTGTGACAATGGCAGCCAAGAAGTGGCACAGCTTGGCGTATGCACTAAAGGACCGGTGGGCCAAGCTGGCCAAGAAAGCCATCAAGCTCCGCAGCACCTTCAGGGGTTTGGCTACCAAGGCGGCCAACGGGGCACCCACCAACACCGCCCAGGCCAGGGAGCTGCAGGACAAGGCTGCCCGTGATGGGACAGCTCAGGAAAACATGGTGGAGCTGGGTCAGGCCCTGGGCAGGGAAGAGGGGGCTGAGGTGGTGGCCGGGCATGGAGCCCAGGTGAGGAGAGAGGCCAGGGTGGCTGCCAGCAAGGCAACAAGGGCCACCATGGAGAGACAGCAGCTGGAGGCGGCCCTGGGGCTGCTGGAGCGCTTGGTGGCTGCGTGTAACGAAGCCACCGCATTCCCCCGGGAGCTGCAGTGGTGGCTCAGGGACACAGAGGCTGCCCTGGAGGGGAAAAATAAGACATCCCCTGATGTCCCTGAGGCCTTGGTGGCCAAGGTGACCGAGGTCGAGCGGCTGTGGGAGGCCAACGCCCGCCTGGCCAAGGATCACCTGCTGAGGGCACTTGACGACATCTTCAAGTTCTATATCAATGTTGATCCCACCAGCCCCAGTGTCTGTGGGGCAGCCGAGCGGTGCCAAAGAGCCATTGAGGACATCCCTAGGCACCTGCGACCATCGGAGCGTCCCCAGAGGATCCCCAAGTTGTACCCAGTGAGCGTGGAGCTCCAAAAGGTGCGACAGGGGGATGGGGAGGGGGCATTGGGGGATGGAGAGGACACGGGGGCTGGCAGGGGGGGCAGCGGAGACAAGACGCTGACAAAGGGGCAAAAGGGACAAAGGGGACAGGGGCCAACCCAGGAGGCCACTAGTGCCACCAGGTCCCTGACATCTCCCCTGTCACCTCCCCAGGTGTCCCCTCCACAGCTGCAGGTGCTGGTGGCTGTGGTGGCCGCCCTGGACGAGATGGTGGCCACTGTGACGGGGCGACACTGGGGCAAGTTGCCAGACTCCCTGTATGAGGACCTGAAGAACTTCACCCGGAGCCTCCGTGCGATCCTGAACAAAGGTGATGTCACCTCTCTGGGCCACCATGGTGTCCCCTCCCTGGGCCAGGCCCTGGCCATCCTCTGGGCCACCCCCAGGACAACCCGGGCCAATGTGAGAGCCACAGCCAGTGCCTGGCGGGAGTTGGTGGCCAAGCTCGTGGACAACTGGGACTGGCTGGCCAGGGAGGCCACCAAGCTCCGTGAGAAGGTGGTCACGGAGCAGCTGCTTATGATGGCCCGGGACAAGAAGGAGGTGACCTTAGAAGTGGCCACTCACGATGCCCAGGTGTTGGCAGCCACCACTGAGGCCATGGGAGAGGCTGTGGTGGCCACCAGGAGGGGACATTGGGCAATGGTGGCCCCGGAGCCGCTGCAGCGCTTGGTGGCCGTGTGTCACAGAGCCACCTTGTTCAACTGGAACATGGAGTGGCAGCTCAGGGACATCGAGGCCATCCTGAAAGGGACAAACGAGGCGTCCCCTGATGTCCTTAAGGCCTTGATGGCCAAAGTGGCCAAGTTTGAGCAGCTGTGGGAGGCCAGCACCCGCCTTGCCAAGGATCACCTGCTGGAGGCAGTTGGGGTCATTGACAAAATCCTCTTGAATCCCTGTGGTGACCATGGTGGCCCCAGTAGCGCCGGCAGCTGTGCCGTGGCTGAGCGGTGCCAAAAAGCCATCGAGGACATCCCGAGGCTGCTGCAGGAAAGTTTCACAGAGGGGCAGTGACATCATTAGGGACATCACTGCCATCACCTGTGCCCTCCCCGTGCAGTATTTGAGATAAATCTGGGGAATTTTCTGGGAATTTTCAATGATACTGTCCCAAATCCTGATGGGAATTCCTGGAGTGACGTCTCTGGGGACAGTCAGGGACACTCGGGGGACAGTGAGGGAAAGGGGACAGGGGTGAATGAGTCCCCTCAAGTTCCAGCTTTCCACTGTGCAGCAGAGCCAAGTCATAAATTGCAAATATATGATAGGCTTCTGCTACTCTGCATTAGCTTCTGCAATTTTGTATTTCCTTTTTGCACTTTTTTATTGCCTCTTGCACTTTTGTATTGCCTTTTACACATTGTTATTGATCTGTGGCAATTTGATACGGTATTTGATACTGATATTGATTATCAATGATTCCTTGTAGCTGCTGGTTGGTGCAATATAATGTACGAGTTTATGTGTGCACTGTACAGCCTATTAATTAATTAATTAATTAATTAATATTCTCTATATAAAGCAGACTGGTCTGTTCTGACCCCTGTGTCAGACACATCACTGACGCCATTGAGAGACGAGTGCTCAATAAATCCATCCCAACGTTCCTTGAGGGGAGCACAGCCAGGGAGCTGCTTCAAGGCGCTGTCACTGAGATATTTCCCCTTGGAAACCCTGGGTGGGAGGGAAACACAACCGAGCAGATGGCAAAATTAAAATGATATCAAAGCCTCGTGGAATGTGGGTTAAAACATGGGGTCTCTAAAGCTGTAAATTGGTCAAAGCTTTGGCAGGTGTGATAAAATTATGATGAATCAGCCACTGATTTCCTTAACAGGTGAAGACAGACGGCCAGCAAATATACAGATCTAGATCCTGAATCAGCTGAGGGTAAAGCACATCTGGTTTTGTTTTGTGTGGGTCAGGCTTCAAATGATATAAGAAGAAAAGACAAAGGCAGTTCAAGACATGGATAAACTGCTGGAGGTTGCCTGGAAGGTGTTTTGAGACAGGGGCCCAACTGAAAGAGTTAATCCCAACCTAGCAAGAAGGCAACTCAGGAAAAGTCACCCAAAAAGCTTCCCCTATGGAGAAGGCTCAGAGTGCATCCTGTAAGAAATGGGGGCATTGGAAAAAGGACTGTCCAGTGCTGAAAGAAAAATCATCAGTCCCCCTCGTAGCAGCGGTGCCCAGCGGGGAATAATGAGCATTGACTCCATGATTGCAGCAGGCTGATCAATCCCTTTGTTATACCATCCTTTACTACTAAGAAAAACCCATGGCCCTTGCCAGACAGTCACAACACACACGTGGATCCAATTGGCCAATCAAGCCAAACAACCATCACCAGTGCACAGTTATTCTGGTTTGAAAGCAAAACCAGTGAGAGACTCCAAGTCAGAAGTACCATTTATTAGGAAAAGCAAAAAGCCACAAAATACATGAAATACAAAAGAAAAAGATACATAAATGTATAATATACATCATAACATATAGAAAAGATATATAGATGTATATATATATAGACATAGAGATATATAAAATACAGAATGAAATCTTACACACAGTTCTCACTTAAAATTAGGTGTCCCTGTGGTACACAACGGGTTTCCCCATCCTTCTGCATTGCCCACCCCATGGAACCAGGTCCTTGAGCAAAAACCTTGGTGCCCCACGTTTGGTGCCTAAACTATGTTCTGGTTATAAAGCAAAAGCAGTGAGACACTTCAAGTCAGAAAAAAAAAATATTAGGTAAAGGGAAAAGAAACCCAAAAGACATGCAATAATACATACTAAAGCCATGGAAACAGTCAGAATACAACCTGACACCCTGCTAGTTAGGGTGGTGGCAGCAGTCCAGATGAAACGGTCTTGTTGCAGTGGTGATCCCATAGAAAAGATCTGGCAGCGCTTGTCCTCTGGAAACCAGTGGGTAAGGGCTGCCTGCTCTGTCCCAAAGCCCAGATGATATCCAGGTGGGGATGCTGAGCTCCTCCCCCCTGGGCGGAGCATCTCCCAATGGGCTGATATCGTTCTGAGTCATGATTGGTCCTTGATTGCCCATCCAACAGAAATGGCTGCTGGAGGGAGTTATCTCTGAGTCATGGGCCAAGGCATGATGGGTCCGTTAATGGGAGATAAGGAAAAAACAATGCACTGTCACCCTAATTTTTTAAGTTTTTCTGAGCTTTCTGATGTTTACATTCTTGTAATGAACTTTCTCACAGCCTTTATGTAAATAACTGATTGTTTTGCATTTTTTTATGGAGGAGGAGAAATTGGATGGGGTGTTGGTTTGTCCAGTGTCATTGGAAAGGTGGCACTTCCACCCTCCAATCCACTGTCACTTGGAAATCTCTAAATGTTGGAATCAGAAATTAAAATTGCTCTTTTTTACCTTGGGAGAGCGGCGTGTCCACATTGTGTTATTTCCTGTCCTGTAGCGACATCTGGTGGCCGCTGTGTGTGGAACAGCCACCGGTGAGGTCATATCGTTTTACTCCCTCTCCCTGTTTTGGCGTGGTGACTGTGAGCCCTTTGGCACTTTGCCTGCAGCTCTTGAGATAACGGCAAATCCTGTGGGTTTCATGGAGGATTCTCTGGTTTTGGACATCTGGAAGGGTCTCAGGGAGCGGAAACAGTTTTCTGTATCCTGGAGTGATTTTGAAAGATTATTTCTGTGTTCCAGAGAGCAAGGGTTTTTCTCCAACCCTGCAGAGGCATTCTCTGGGGAATTGTGGCCTCTTGTGGGAGGCCAAGCGCTTTTTGATGCTTGTAGGATAGACGTGGGATCACTGCTAGTGCAGTGGAAAAAGTTTGATGTGATTTGGTGGAGGTCTGGGTTTTGTAGCTCTGGGAGTTCCCAGGGGATCCATTCTGTCTCAGATGTGGATGAGGGGGTGTAAGAGCTGAAATGAGGGATGCGGGACCCCAGGCAGCTCTTCAAAATGCAGTTTATTGCATCCAAGGTGTTACAGCAGTCCAGGGTAGTGGGTGACAGAGCCTGTGCCTGCAGGTGTGTACTCCAGCTGCAGGCAGGCCTGGAGACCCGCATCCCTCATTCAGACTCTGACTACTGGCGCCCCACGTTGGGCGCAACCGTAAGAGCCAAAATGAGGGATGTGGGACTCCAGGCAATTCTTCAAAATCAGTTTATTGCATTCAAGGTGTTACAGCAGTCCAGGGTCATGGGTGACAGAGCCTGTGACTACATCCCTCATTCAGGCTCTTTCTAATCCCTCTTACTCATGGCGCCCGACGTTGGGCGCCACCGTAAGAGCCAGACTGAATGATGCAGGAGTCCAGGCAGCTCTTCAAAATGCAGTTTATTACATCCAAGATGTTACAGCCGTCCAGGGTCATGGGTGACCAAGCCTGTGCCTACAACTGTCAGCTCCAGCTGCAGGCAGGCCTGCAGACCCTTTGGTTTTGGTTACGTTGCATTAGATACTGTTCTTTGCTGAGCATCTTCATACAGCAGAAACAATCTATATCTTAACTTTTACCTATAGCCTATCATAACTACTATAATTACCATATTCATGTTTCTGTTCTCCAATCACTAAAAGTTATTACATTACTGTTCAAGCTAGAAGTTGTTTTTCAGTTTTCTTGCAGTGGAAAATTCTGAGACCTTTTTTCTGCTTGCACCATCTGCAGGCTTGTTTGCCTGTGCTGTCTTTCTGCTTGGTAAAAACATCTTCTTGTTTGGGGTGGGTTTATCCTTTGCTCTAAGCCATAAAAACCCCTTCTAACGAACACACCCTTTGCCCTATGGTTATCCAGTCAGACTGGCTCAGCAATTCTTTTCTTCTCTATCAAAACTTGCTTCCATCTCTATTCCTTCTTCAGATTCCACATTCAAAAATATTTCTGCCCAGCACACACACCTGTGAGACTTTCTTGTCAAACTTTCATCCTTCCCAACACAAGTGGGTTTCCCATCCCACCTTCCCGTGTCCTCCCCATGGTCACACAGACAGAACCACAGGTCAGCCCGTGGGGTGCACCCTCTCTGTCGAGCTGGGGGATGTTGGGCCCTGACTGTGGGGCCTGTGACTCGCACGGGGGCTGCACTGATCTTCCTCACCTCCTCCCTCATCCTCCTCATCTCCTCTTTGAGTTCCATGACCACAGTAGGGATGTGAGCCTGCATGGGGCCATTGATCATACTCTCATAATTTGTGTAAAAAACACCAATCATTTGTTTTTAGAATTTTAAAAGTTTAATAGTAATAAAATGGTTATAAATACAGTAATGTAAATACAGTAATACAAATTTGAACAATTGGGATTTAGGACAATATGTGGTAATAAAAACAAAGGATTATGAAGAGTCCCGGTACCTCTTTCTTGGCAGCACAAGCTGGAAAAAGGACAACCGTTAACAGAGGATTAACCCTTAAAAGTAGTAACCTGTTTCATATTCAAACACCTCATACATGATGCATAAATTCCATTCAAACACAGGATTCTGTCTGTTCATCGTCAACTTCTTTCTCTTAATCTTAATGGCATTTTCATCGCTGAGTAAGGTGGGAAGAAGTTGGTTTCTTCTGATAATGGAGCAATAAATTCTCTTTCTCTGAAAGATTTCGGTGTCCTGTGGCTGCTATGTGGTGCGAGTACCTCATTCCTTTCTTTAAAAAATATCCCACATATATAGTTTCTATTTAAACATTATGTTTTAACTTAGAACTCTATTTAACACACTTCTTTAAAAAATTAATACAGCATCACGTTCTAACATAACAGATATCATATTCATTTTAATATTTGCGAAAAGCCAGTCATAAAATATGCATTCTTTCACAGCTGGCTAAAAGCATAGCAAATCTCAGCCAGAAGATGTCAGGAGAGTGCCCTGTGAAAGAAAGATGGGTGTGTCTTGAAAAAGAAAGTAAAACCAACTTTGAGGATACATTCAAAGAGAAAGAAGTGCAACCGAAAAGACAAAGGGATGGAGAGGGACAAATATATGGAAAGAATCTTTTTATTGATATGGTGGATAAGATTACAAAATAATTTAATTAGACTGATTGTTGGGTGTGTGTGGGGACACATATAAGTGAAATTTGGTCATGGGATGGTATCAGTTCAGGTCCCCGAGACATTTTAAAATTGATTACATCAAGAATAAACATGGTAGAAACCAAAAGAAGGGAAGGAGAAAGGAAACTTAAATGAACAATAATCGGGGAAGAGTCTTGATCAAGAAGAGGGAAAATGTATCCTATAGAAGCTGGAGAAACTCCATGTAAAAGATATCTGGCAGCAAATGACACACACACACCAGGTGGATCCCAGAAACTCCCCATTCATACTGGTCAATAGAAAAAACTGAAAGTTGATGTGTATACAGTGAAACAGAAAATTTTTTGAATGCTGAGGAGATCGTATCAACCCCTTCTGGGCAATAGAAAACCGATCAAAATATTGGAAACATATAACAAATCAAGATTCTAATTTCTGGGATTGTTTTGGTTTGAAACGGAAGTGAGATTTTTGGGAGATTTGTGGTTAAACTAATAAATGTTTAGATTGGAATATTGGCATTTGGTGTGGCTACGGAGGATATGGACACGCTTCTGAGAGCACAGGGGGTTAAAAGCAGAGAACTCTCAGGGGAAGCTCTCTCAGTTCTGCTCTGTGAGAGAAGTCAGAGCTCTCCTGCTCAGCTGCGGGCTGAGCGGGGCAGGGGAAGCCGTGCGGCCGCGTGAGGGAGGTGAGAGCTTGGGACAGAGAAGGGAAGTGAAGGCTTTGGCAAGAGAGAAGGGGAGAAGAACGCTGAGAAGCAGCGGGCAGCTCTTCCCCTGCCCCGGGACAGAGACACAGAGCTCGTGCTCGTGTCTGTGTTTGTGCTCCTGTGAAATTTGGCGCAATTCCATGTCTAGTCCGGATAGTGACCAGCACTGTCCACAGCAGCATCATGCTGCAAGGGAACGTGGAAGGGAAAAATGGTGAAAAAGTCATGTTAATGAAAGAGCAGAGTGATCAGAATGCCAGAGATGTTCTTGAACAGTAAGGAAAACTAAGAAAAGCAGAAGTTGAACTTTAAAAGGTTGATGCAGGCTGGAAGCCTGATCAAATAGTTAGAGGGGGAAATTGTCAAAAATAGGTTAGAAAGGGTTGTATATAGTTGATAGATAGTTAAGCATGTGCTGTTAGCACACGAAATTCAGGATTCCCAGGGCACACAGAATTCAGGATTCCCAGGGCACACAGAATTCAGGATTCCCAAGGCACACACAATTCAGGATTCCCAGAGCACACAGAATTCAGGATTCCCAGGACACACGAATTTGAGGATTCCCAGAGCACACGGAGTTCAGGATTCCCAGGACACACGAATTTGAGGATTCCCAGGGCACAGGAGCAGACGGTGATCGGTCCCTCAGGGCTGAGCTCCAGCGGTGCCAGTGAATTCTCTCTGCAGGGACAGCCTGGCCGCCCTCCTCCGATGCCAAAGAGCGACAGAGAGAGGCTGCGCCCAAGCCCTGCCCCCCATTCTCCCGCTATCTCTGTGCCCCCTCCCAGAGAAACTCCCAAAAACCAGAGGAGTTCCCCCTCCCCGCCTTCTCAAGCACTCAGCCATCAGCGCCTCTCAGCAACTCCATGGGAAAAAATTCCATAAGAAACAAGGAAAGAACAGAAAAAACCCAACCCCCAACAAGGGCTGGTGGCGGCTGCGGTTTTTGGGGGTTCCAGCGACACCCAGGGTGGGGTCAGTGCTCAGCAGCGAGGGGGCCCCCAAACCACAGCCGGGTGTGAGAAACAAAGCTCACCCTTTGAAAATTGTAAATGTTTAATCGGGGCTATAAAAGGATTTTAGCACTTGGCCAAAGAACTGACCCCTAACTTGAACCCATTGTTCTCCAGATCCGGTTCCACAGCAGGGCTACAAACACATTCCTGAGTTTACTAAATCCAAAGCACTTAATGTTCTTTCCTTCTGCTCTTTTGCAGTTTAGAAAGCAGTGGCTTTACTGCATCCTATACTGCAGCAGCTACATGGGCTGCTTTTTGTCTCTCTGTAGTTTTATGCCGTGGTACTGTAATACCATGAAGAAATAGGAGACATCCAAGTGTCATCATCTCTCGGTTTTCCTGACTTCTCCCTAATCAGTTCTTTACCCTTGTAGTACTCAAAGGATAAATAATAATTTCCTGGCACTGAACCCAAAATATCCAGTTCTTGTGGTTTCTGACTTGTAGTATTTAAACCTTGACCAATCATAAATGCCTGAGCTCCTAAAGGATTTCTAGGGATTTTTTATTTTTCACACCAAATTTCTGTGGTCACCCCATCTTGATTAGTGCACCAATTTGACCAGGCCTTACTTAAGTTGTAATAAATTTCACCTCTGGTCCAATTTCCGAATTCTTCCATTGAGTCTAAGGGAATTCCAATCAAACAGGTGTGAAATGGATCCGAAGGTGTAGCTGTGATAAGCAGAAAGGTTCTTGCCCTGTTCTGTTAGCCCGTGTAACCCACGTGTTAGCTCGCTGCTCTATATTGTATACTCCCTGCATTTCCCTAATCACTGCACTGAGCAACGTTGTCAATATTTGCCAGACTGCTGCCATTGCTGTCGCTGTGTTCGATCACGCCTGCGCTTTGCCCAAATTGCTTTAGCCCGTTCCCACTCAGAATCTCTAAAGTGATGTATTTGTGGTATTGCTATTCCAACTGCACATTCAGTAGCTAATATCTTGCTTTCTAGTACAATTTGGTTTACTACAGCAATTAAAGCAAGGTTAAACTGCACCCACAGTAGCAATCTTTGCTCATATACTTCTATCAAAGATACATCCTGGTGAGAACTCTGATATACTCCTGAGTTACGCCCTAAAAATTTAGCTAATGGTACTCTTAGGGTAATAGTGTTTAGAATGTGAAAGCAGTTATTGCATATTAGGTTAATAGGCCTAAATTTTTTGCCTTTTCCCTCAAACCACTGCTAAATTACGTTCTTGATGAACTTGTCGCCAAGTTTTTAACTTACACTTTATACAATGAACCTTAAGACACGGCTTACATGCACAACCATGCAGAAAACAAGGATTTTCTATGTGATTTACAACTTGTGATGGAAGTGAAGGTAAAAGAAGTCTGTGTATATCTAACCCGTGTGTATGAAGCCTATGTGGAGCTGCCAGTACTCCCTCAGCATACTCCAGCAAACTTGGCAGACATTCCCACCGCTGTTCAGCTGTCAGGTGCTGAAGAATCGGATTCAGGGCTGTCTGGAGTTGGTGCTTTTGCCGATTCTCCATCTCTGGGCCCAGCATGGGTTAGCGACAATGGTTTCAGATAGGGCTTCACCCACTTGGCTGTAATCCAACAAATGCCTTTATCTGTAAGTAAACACACATAACCTCTTCCTCTTAATCTGACTGTAGCTGGTCCTTCCCACACCCCTGTTTCTGGATTTTTGAATATGACCTGAATGCCGTCAGGCAATTCCTCACTTGCATTATGTGTGAGGGCATGATGCACAAGAATAGGCGGATCTTCCCTATCTCCTGTTGTTCTAAGGTAATTAAGCACAAAAATGGCTTTAGCTGTTTTTTCCTCAGGGGTTAACCCTGTCTTTCCCCTTTTGGTTTTTGCAGCATGCCCTTGAACATTCGATGGGCATACTCAATAATTGCCTGACCAGTAGGATTGTGAGGAATACCAGTGTCACATTGAATACCCCATAAATTACAGAAACGTTTGAATCTTGAGGAACAGTAAGCAGGACCATTGTCAGTCCTTATTGCTAAGGGGATACGTAATATGGCAAAGCAATTGTACAAATGTTTCTCTACAAGACGTGCTGTCTCACCTGTTAAGGAAGTAGCCCATAAAACACAAGAATAGGTGTCAATGCAAACATGGACAAACTTTTTCTGACCAAATTCTGCTACAAGGGTTACATCCATTTGCCATAATTGCAAGGGTTGAGTGCCCCTAGGGTTAACACCAGTGAATAAACCAATCCCATCTCGTTGACAGTCAGGACAGGATCGCACAATACCAGAAGCACCAGTAAGGGGAATACCAAATTTTCTAACTAACATTTTTGCAGATTGATGAAGAAATGCATGGGAGGTTTTAGCTTGCTGGAATTTATCAGAGTTTGGCATTGGCCAGACAGTGGCTACCAACTGATCAGCTCGAGTGTTAGCTTCAGACAGACCAGGGAGGGCTTGATGACTACGAACATGAGTGATAAAGTATTCCTGCCATCGTTGAATTAGGGTTTTAACCAATTGGCTTAAAAGGGAATACAAATGCTCATTACTCACCTTATTAAGTACTACTCTTTCTAGGCATTGGGCACAGCCAACTACATAAAGCGAATCAGAACCAATGTTAATGGCCTCATTATTCCAATTTTCAAAAGCCCAAATCACAGCTTTCAATTCCAATGTCTGCAGCCTATCTTTTACCTCTCCAAAAATGACATGTTTTTCCACACTTTGCCTTGCTGCCAAGTGCAGGCAGCCCTTTTTGACCCTTTATCTGCATCTGTAAACGCTGTCTGCCCAGACACGGGACAGTCAGATCTCCAGGGTCTGTCCTCCAGATGCTGATGCTCCAATAAAGATGGTGACACCCGGTTCTGTGGATAAGTATTGTGAACTTGACCATCCTATCCAGCCAAAGCTATCTGCAAAGAAACACAATGCCTAATTCCCCATTCAAGACACCAGTTAGCCAATGGTACCACAACTGCATATGGTTCATGTCCCCAGATTTCCATTATTCTCCCTCTGCCCTTCATAATCAAATGAGCAAAAAGTTCCAGTCGAGTGGGAATAGTTCTAGATTGTTTTACAGGTAAAAATACCCATTCCAAAATAACTCAAGGATTAGCCTGAGTTTTAACCCATTGACAAATCAAGGTGAAAGGATGCTTGCCATAATTGTCACCCTCCTTGCTCTGATTGATGATCATCAATTGAAATGGAAAATTCTCGATCAGAGGTTGTGCATGTGACGTAGCAACCTTTGCGGCAATGTGATCCAAGGCCTGCTGTTGTTTTTAATCCAGGGTCTGGCATTCATCTGCCTGAGATGAAGAACCTAGTAACTGTATTCACCTAGTAACTGTATTAATGGTTCAAGTTCTTCATTAGTTATCCCACAAATAGTTCTAATCTATTCATTATCCCCCACTGACTTCTGGACATCATGTACAGTTTTAACCTCAGTGGTAATGGTGAGTTTCTGTGGTTTCACTACAGACTGATCATTCTGCCTCAATCTGAGATATTTCCAAGGAGCAGAGGATTGCACCTTATCAGGAGCAATTTTCAAACTTTTCTTTTAGCAAAACTGGCATGGTTTTTAGAATAGTAACAGAGTCTAATTGTTCTCCAGCCACTAATATATCATCCATGTAGTGATAGACGATATACTCAGGGAATTGTTGCCAAACAGGTTCTAATGCCCAAGTGACATAAATTTGGCTCATTATAGTGGAGTTTTTAATATTTTGGGGCAAACAAACACATTCATACTTTTTGTAGGGTTCTGCCTAGTTGACAGATGGAACAGAAAAGGCAAAATGACTCCTGTCATGTGGAGGCTCTCTTTTGCATTTTAGAAAGCAGTGGTTTTACCACATCCTGTAGCAGCTGCATGGGCTGCTTTTTGTGTCTCTGTAGTTGTAGACATAAGTTCCAGCTTTTCTGTAACATCAGCTCCCTTCCTTAATGTTCCCAAAATCTGCCGAGTTTTATCATTAGCATTGTCAAAAACAAATGTATTAAACAATTTTACCTTTCTGTCTGAATCCAAATCAGGATGAGCATAGGTAGCTTCATGCAATCTGTCTACAAATTTACCAAATTCCTCATTCCCTCCGTGGCAAATCCGTGTAAAATACTTGGTGCGTAACCCATCTGGAAGTGCAAGGATGGCATTATGTGCTGGTTGTTGGCTCATCTGCAAGATTTGATCAGTGCTCCCAGCCTGGGCAGTGGCAGCAGCCCAGGGCCCTTTGCCAAGGAACTGTTGTGCTGTTAAACCATGCAGAGGATCACCCTGCACTCCAGGTCTTGCTGCTTCCTGAGCACACTTTTCCTCCCAGCTTTTATGGAACATCACTTGCTGATGGGGTGACATTATAAGTATTTCTAGGGTATGCACATCAGCTGGAATTAATGTGTTAGATGTAAAAATATAGTGCAGAAGTGACTGTGCAAGTTGGGATTTTAAGCCAAATTGTGAAATTGCAGCCCTCAACCTTTCTAAAATCTTCCAGTCGAAAGGTTGCCAAACTCTACCAGCAGCATTAGTCACAACAGGAAAAGCCTCTACATCGTTTGAGAGAAAAGTCCCTTCTACAACAGCTTCTGTAATAACTCCCTTCCACTTTCGTTTCTGAGCTGCTTCTCTGTCAGGGTCACACTACAACTCAAATTAAACATTTTTTACTGAGTGAGATGGAGGATTTCATTTAACCGGCCCGAATGCTGGATCAGAGCCAAACTGGGAAGGTGGTAACCGCTTTCGTGGTTGTCAGTCTGAGCCCACTATCATTGGCAAGTCCATTTTCTCAAAAGAATAGTCTCTTTTGGGGACAACTGAATCCTTTTGTTGAACTTCCAACTTTTGCAAGTTTTCCACTAAAGATTTTAAATCCTCTTTGATAGAAGCATTATTTATAATAACATTTCCTTTTCACTTCCAGCATGTTTAGTTTCTAAGTTACTGTTAACTACAAATTTCTTCACTCTGAGTACAACTGACCTTTGTCTGACAGCCCAACCCCCCCGAAGAGGCAGCGGCTTCCTCTTTCTCGCTCTGAGCTGGAGGAGCTGTCGGGGCAATGCTCGATTCTGAGCTGAGGGCTGTGGGCTGCGTGAGGGAATATCTAAGGTGGTAGAAAACAGCTGCTGAAATTAATTTGCCGGAAACGCCTGAGGCTGTTCTGACTCAGAGGCAAGGGCTGCAGCAGCTTTCCTCTCTGCCTTTGAGGCTTGCAACACCTCAATGATGATTTTCCACAAAGTAGAATATTTAGACGCCTCTTTTGCCTCACTCCCACCAGATGCAATGCAGTCCCACAACATCCACCCCACAGCTTCCCATGTTGGAATCTCAAAAGCAACCCGTGCTCCTGCCATGAGATTATGGTCCCAAGCCCAGTGCAACAGTCCCTTCAAATTGGAAGCATCATACTTTTGTTCTCTCTTAGAGAGGATATATTGGAGGAGTTTCTGAACACCTTCCCTTTCATGCTCAGACCCCATCTCCTCCCCGGCCGCTCACCTTGATCAGGGTGAGATTCAAGTCGTCTACGATTGGGGCTCCAGTAACTTTTCCCTCTCCCCGGGACAGTGAGGATACTTTACCCTGGCTGCTCCGCTCCTCGAGGGTTGGCTCCCATCCTCTGCACAGCAGCCAAATTGCTGACCTCGAGTCCCTTTAGTGCTATGACATTGGGCCTGCCCGCGTTCTCCACCAGAAATGCGGGGTGCGGAGGTTCAGGGACATCACACCATGACCAATATGATCCAGTGAGCCAAATTTATTATCCTTAAAAAGACTATATTAATAATAAATCTCTGCTGTCCATGTGTCTCTATCTAATACAGGATTGGTTAATCCTGGCTGTTCCCGTGTCTAAATTAGAATGGTGATTGGATCACCTAATTTTTCACCTGTCTCACTGTGCTCGTCTGGCCCACCCATGGCTCACTCTTTTCTGACTTTCCCAAGCTCGCTGACAAACCTGCTGAGTCCTGGTGACTCTTCTTCTTGTATCTCTTTCAAGGATATACCGACCCCATTTCTGAACATGTCCATTATTCATTGTTTGTGATTGTGTCCATTGTCCATCAGTAGAAGCAGGCTGGATTGTGCATCGGCTGAATGTGGCCATTGTCCTGCAAGAACTCCTCAATCTGCAAAAAAACCCTCAACATGGATCAATGAAAATTCCCAGAAAATTCCCCAGATTTGTCTCAAATCCCATCTGTGGAGGGGAGAGGGCACAGGTGACAGCAGTGATGTCCCCGATTATGTCACTGCCATGATGACATCACAGCAGTGACATCACTGACCCCGCAGCAGCCTCGGGATGTCCTCGACGGCTTTTTGGCACCGCTCGACCATCACGCGGCTGTCAGGGACATTGGGGCCACCACTGCCACCACAGGGACTCAAGAGGAAGGCGTGGATGTCCCCAAGTGTCCCCAGCAGGTGATGCTTGAACAGGCAGGTGCTGGCCTCCCACAGCCACTCAAATTTGTCCACCACGGCCACCAAGGCCTAGGGGACATTGGAGGATGCCTCTTTTGTTCCCTCCAGGGCAGTCTCATGTCCCTGAGCCGATGCTGCACAGCCCCTGCCGAGGCCGCCTCCTCCAGGGCCACTGGCGGCTGCTGGGCCATGGCCACCGAGTTGTCCCCACCTGTCTCCCTGCAGGTGGCCTCATCCTGCAGGTCCCCAGCCAGGGCAGTGGCCTTGGTGTTGGTCTTGGTGGTGGCCTCATCCTCAGTGGCCTCGCAGAACTCAGAGGCCCCCAGGCCAGCGGGTACCAACTCTCTCCAAGCAGGCACCACCGACTCCCGCCAGGCCCAGGCTGAGGCTCTCACCTTGGCCCAGGTGACCCCAGGGTGGACCCGAGGGTGGCCAGCACCTGGCCGAGGGAGGGGACATCGCGGTGGCCCAGGGAGGTGACACCACGGTGGCTCAGGGAGTTATGGAGGCTCCAGGCAAAGCTCCTCAGGGACTCTGGGGACACTCTGGGGACACGTGCTGCTGCTCGTCCCTCGGTGGCCCGGTCATGGTGGCCACCACCTTGCCCAGGGTGACCACCACGGCCACCAGAGCCCAGAGCACCTGAGAAGGGACAGCTGGGTAGGGGACAGGGGAGGTGTCAGGGACCTGGTCGCACTTACGGCCTCCTGTGGTAGCCCCGTGCCCTCCCGAGGTCCCCTTTGTCCCCTCCCTGGAGGGCTCTGCTGTCCCCTCTGTCCCTTTGTCACCCCCTTGTCCCCTCTGCCACCCCCTGCCACCCTCCTGCTGTCCCCTCTGCCACCCTCGCTCCCCTCCATCCCTCTGTCACCTCCCCCCTTCCTGCCACACCCTCCTCTCCCCTCTGTCACCCCCGTGTCCCCCCATGCCAGTATTGTCACACCTTGAGGGGCTCCATGGCCACTGGGGACACTGGGAACACTCTGGTGACACTCTGGGGACACTCTGGGGACACTCCAGGCACATTCTGGGGACACTCTGGGGACAATCTGGGAATAATCAGGGGACACTCTGGGGACACTCCAGGTGAAACACATGCCCGGTGACAGTTGGGGACACACAGGAACGTGGCACAGCCGGATGGAGGAAGCAAGAAGAGGTGACGTCACTGTCCCCCATGCCCCCCTCACCTGTTCAGCCAAGGCAGGGTCCCCAGCATCCCCCCTGTGTCCCCAATGGGACCCCGATGTCCCCTGAGTGTCCCCACATGGCCCCGGTGTTGCTCCAATGTCCCCCACAATGCCCAAGTGTCCCCCTGATGTCCAGCTGGGGACACCGGGGACTCCCCCAATGTCCTGTTGAGGACCCTGGGGACACCCTCATGTCCTTCCCTTGGAGACACCAGGGACACCCTGACATCCCCTGTCCTGTTTTGGGTCACCACGATGTCCCTAATGTCCCCACAGTGTCCCCAACAGGACCCTGGTGTGTCTCCAGTGTCCCCAACAAGACATCAGGGGACACTTGTGCCCTGTTGGAGACCCTGAGGGGAAATTGGGGTCCTGTTAGGGACATTGAGGCGGACCCTGTGGACTCTGCCCTGGCCCCACGGGAAGTGGGGAGTGGTGATGTCACCTCTTCCTGTTTCCCCTGTGCAGCTGCACCCCGTTCCTGCGTGTCCCCAACTGCCACCCGGGCGTGTTTGTTACCTGGAGTGTCCCTGGAGTGTCTCTGGAGTGTCCCTGAAGTGTCCCTGGAGTGTCTCCAAGTCATCCCCGGAGTGTTCCCAGCAGCCATGGAGCGCCTTGAGGTGTGACAATCCTGGGGTGGTGGGGTGGGAGGGGACACGGGGGTGACAGAGGGGACACAGAGGGGGGAGAGTGAAAGAGGACAGGGGGGGATAGAGGGACACGGGGGTGGCGGGAGGGGCAGGGGGTGGCAAATGGGGACAGGAGGGCATAGGAGGAAGGAGGGAGGTGACAGAGAGGTGAAGGGGGGGACAACAGGAGGTGGCAGGGGGTGACAGAGGGGTTGGGGGGGTTACAAAGGGACAGAGGGGACAGCAGAGCCCTCCAGGGAGGGGACAAAGGGGACCCTGAGAGGGCACACGGACCGCCGCAGGTGGCCACAAGTGCCACCATGTCCCTGACACCTCCCCTGTCCCCGACACCTCCCCTGTCCCCTCCACAGCTGTCCCCAGCCCTGCTGCCGCCACAGGACAGCGCTGTGGCCATCCTGGGCGAGCTGCTGGCCACCCTGCCCAGGGAGAGCGAGATGCTGTTCGGGTCTGCAGTGAGCCTGCACCGGGACCTGGAGGAATTCACCAGGGAACTCCGGGCCACCCTGTTCCGCACTGATGAAACCTGGTGGTACTGGAATGTCACCAACAATGATAAAAACACTCTCACCATTGTAAGCCAGGACCTGGCCGCCTATGACAGCAACCCAGGGGCCCCCCCCCCGGACTGGGACATATTACCACACATCGACTGGAGCGTGTCACTGGGAAAGCTTGGCGAAAGCTGGGCCAAGCTGGCCAAGAAAGCCACCGAGCTCCACAACACCTGCAGGAAGGTGGCTACTGAAGCGGCCGACAGGGCGGCCAATGGCACTGCCTGGGCCAGGGAGCTGCAGGACGAGGCTGCCCGTGATGGGACAGCTCAGGAAAACATGGTGGAGCAGGGTCAGGCCCTGGGTGGGGAGGAGGGGGCCGAGGTGGTGGCCGGGTATGAAGTCCAGGTGAGGAGAGAGGCCAGGGTGGCTGCCAGCGAGGCAACAAGGGCCACCATGGTGAGACAGCGGCTGGAGGCGGCCGTGTGGCTGCTGGAGCGCTTGGTGGCCGCGTGTGACAAAGCTGCTGCGTTCCCCCGGGAGCTGTCGCGCTTGCCCTGGGACATGAAGGACACCCTGGAGGGGAGAAAGAAGGAGTCCTCCAATGTCCCCGATGCCTTGGTGGCCAAGGTGGCCATGGCTGAGCAGCTGTGGGAGGCCAGCGCCCGCCAGGCCACGCGTCAGTTGGTGAGGACATTTCCAGATGCCATCAAGTTCTTGTTCAATGGGGGTCCCACCAGCCCCAGTGCCTGTGGGGTGGCCGAGCGGTGCCAAAGAGCCATCGAGGACATCCCAAGGCTCCTTCAACCCTCAGAGCGTCCCCAAGGTGTCCCCAATGTGTCCCCAGTGAGCATGGAGCTCCAAAAGGTGCGACTCGGACAGGGGATGGGGAGACGGGGAGGGACAGAGGGAACACTGGGGAGGGAGGGGACACGGGGCCTGCCGAGGGCGACAGAGGGGACAGCACTGGGGGCAGGGGGTGGAAGGGACTACAAGGGGAGGGGCTAGCAGAGGGAACAAGAGACTGACAAAGGAATGGAGGGGACAAAAGGGACCCCTCAGGGGCCGGGGACCGGCCCAGGAGGCCATAAGTGCCACCAGGTCCCCGACACCTCCCCTGTCCCCTCCCCAGCTGTCCCCGGCCCTGCTGCAGCTGCAGGTCACTGTGGTGGCCATCCTGGATGAGCTTCTTGCCAGCCTGCCCAGGCGGGACGAGGAGATGCTGCTGCGGGTTAGGTCTGCAGGGACACTGTACCGGGACCTGGAGGACTTCACCAGGGACCTCCGGGTCACCCTGTACTGCATTGATGACACCTGGTGGCGCTGCAATGTCACCAGCGATGATGATGACCCTCCCACTTCCAATGATGATTACTCTGTCATATCCCTGAGCCAGGCCCTGGCTGCCTGGGAGAGCACGCCAGTGACCACCCGGAGCCATGTGACAATGGCAGCCAGCGAATGGCGCAGGTTGGCGTATGTGCTCGTGAACAGGTGGGTCAAGCTGGCCAAGAAAGCCACTGAGCTCCGCAACACCTGCAGGAAGGTGGCCACCAAGGTGGCCACTCCCACCGCCCAGGCCAGGGAGCTGCAGGCCAAGGCTGCTTGTGATGGGACAGCTCAGGAAAACATGGTGGAGCTGGGTCAGGCCCTGGGCAGGGAGGAGGAGGCCAAGGTGAGGAGAGAGGCCATGGTGGCTGCCAGTGAGGCAACAAGGGCCACCATGGTGAGACAGCAGGTGGAGGTGGCCCTGTGGCTGCTGGAGCACTTGGTGGCCGCGTGTGACGAAACCTCTGCGTTCCCCCGGGAGCTGCAGTGGTGGCTCAGGGACATTGAGGCCACCCTGGAGGGGGCAAATGAGGCATCCCCCAATGTCTCCGAGGACTTAGTGGCCAACGTGGCTGAGGCTGAGCAGCTGTGGGAGGCCAACGCCCGCCTGGTCAAGGGTCACCTGCTGGGGACACTTCAAGACATGATCAACTTCTATTTCACTGGTGGTCCCACCAGCCCCAGTGCCTGTGGGGTGGCCGAGTGGTGCCAAAGAGCCATCGAGGACATCCCAAGGCTCCTTCAACCCCCAGAGCATCCCCAAGCTGTCCCCAAGGTGTCCCCAGTGAGCATGGAGGTCCAAAAGGTGTGAAAGAGGGATGGGGGGAGAGGGGGACAGAAGGGACACTAGGGGGGAGGGGGCAATAGGTGATGGGGTGGACATGGGGGTTTGCAGGAGAGGACAGTGGGTCACAGAGAGGACAGGAGGGTGTGGCTGGAAGGGGGGAGGTGACAGAGAGGGGGAGGGGAAAGGGGGGGAGGGGGCAGTGGGGAATGGAGGGAATAAGGTGGGGAGGGGGCACTGGCGCTGGCATAAGGGACAGCAGTGGGAACAGGGGGCACGAAGGGCTACAGGGGGAGGGGCAGAGGGGGGCAGAGGGAACAAGAGGCTGACAAAGGGATGGAGGGGACAAAGTGGACCCCTCAGGTGCCAGGGGCCACCCCAGGAGGCCACAAGTGCCACCAAGTCCCTGACACCTCCCCTGTCCCCTCCCCAGCTGTCCCCAGCCCTGCTGCAGCCACAGGTCACTGTGGTGGCCATCCTGGGTGAGCTGCTGGCCACCCTGCCCAGGCGGGACGAGATGCTGCTGCCCGTGTCTGCACTGAGCCTGTACTGGGACCTGGCGGACTTCACCAGGGACCTCCGGGTCACACTGTACTGCGGTGATGACACCTGGTGGCGCCGCAATGTCATCTCCGATGATAAGGATCCTGTCACCACCCTGAGCCAGGCCCTGGAAGCCTGGGGGAGCACCCCAGGGATCACCTGGAATGATGTGACAATGGCCACCAGTGAGTGGCAGGGGTTGGTGTCTGTGCTTGTGGACAGGTGGACCCGGCTGGCCAGGGCAGCCACCAAGCTCCACAACACCTACAGAGACGTGGCCACTGAGGCGGCCGACAGGGTGGGCACCGCCAGGGAGCGGCAGGACTGGACTGCCCTTTATGCACCAGCTCAGGAAAACATGGTGGAGCTGGGCACGGAGGAGGAGGCCGAGGAGGAGGACTTCTATGAAGCCCAGCTGAGGAGAGACGCCATGGAGGCTGCCAGCGAGGCAACAAGGGCCACCATGGTGAGACACTGGGTGGAGGAGGCCCTGGAGCTGCTGGAGCGCTTGATGGCCGCATGTGACGAAGCCACCGCGTTCGCCCGGGAGCTGCAGAGCAGGGTTGGGGACATCGAGATTGCTCTGAAGGAGACAAATGAGGCAACCTCTGATGTCCCTGAGGACTTGATGGCCAAGGTGGCCGAGGCCGAGCGGCTGTGGGAGGCCAACGCCCGCCTGGCCAAGGATCACCTGCTGGTGGCAGTTCCAGACATCAAGTTCTTGTTCAATGGTGGTCCCAACAGCCCCTGTGAGGTGGCCGAGCGGTGCCAAAGAGCCATCGAGGACATCCCAAGGCTCCTTCAACCCCCAGAGTGTCCCCAGAGTTTCCCCAAGGTGTGCCCAGTGAGCTTGGAGCTCCAAGAGGTGAGACGGGGGAGGGAGGACAGGATCTGGGGGAGGAGAGGGGGACTGAGGGGACCCTGAGGGGGAAGGGGCAATTATTGGGGATGGAGGGAACACAGGGATGGTGGGAGGGGGCAGGAGGGAGTGGCAGGAAGGGGGGAGGTGACAGAGGAGTGGAGGGAAAAGGGGTAAGGGGGCAGAGGGCAATGGGGGGTACACGGTGGGGAGGGGACATGGGGGGCTGGCAGGGATGGCAGAGGGGACAGCATTGGGGGCAGGGGGTGGGAGGGACTATGAGGGGAGGGGCAGGGGGTGGCAGAGGGAACAAGAGCCTGACAAAAAGATGGAAGGGACAAAAGAGACCCCTCACGGGGCAGGGTGCCACCACAGGAGGCCCTAAGTGCCACCAGGTCCCTGACACCTCCCCTGTCCCCTCCCCAGCTGTCCCCAGCCCTGCTGCAGCCACAGGTCACTGTGGTGGCCATCCTGGGCGAGCTGCTGGACACTCTGCCCAGGCAGGATGAGGAGATGATGCTGCTGTTGCCCCCAGGGTGCCTGCACAGGGACCTGAAGGAATTCACCTATAATCTCTGGGGAACCATGTGGAACACTAAGCATGTCTGGTACCACTGCAAGGACCGCGACAATATTGCTCGCCCTGTCATCTGCCTGAGCCGGGCCCTGGCCGCCTACGAGAGCACGCCATGGACCACCTGGTTCAATGTGACAATGGCAGCCCGCACATGGCCCGTGTGGTTGCTTGCGGGCAGCTGGGACGACCTGGCCAGGAAGGCCACCAAGCTCCGCAATGCCTGCAGGGATGTGGTCACTGAGGCAGCCTCTGAGGAGGCCACAGCCACCACCCGAGTGAGGAAGCTGCAGGACGAGGCTGCCCGTTATGGGACAGCTCAGGAAAACATGGGGGAGCTGGGTCAGGCCCTGGGCAGGGAGGAGGGCGCCGAGGTGGTGGCCGGGCATGGAGCCCAGGTGAGGGAACAGGCCAGGGTGGCTGCCACCCAGGCAACAAGGGCCACCAGGAGGAGACAGCAGCTGGAGGTGGCCCTGGGGCGGCTGGAGCGCTTGGTGGACGCATGTAAAGAAGCCAGCAAGTTCCACCGGGAGCTGCAGCAAAAGTTTGGGGACATTGAGGCTGCCCTGAAGGGGACAAATGAGGCATCCCCCAATGTCCCCAAGGACTTGGTGGCCAAGGTGGCTGAGCTCGAGTGGCTGTGGGATGCCACCACCTGCCTGGGCAAGGATCACCTGCTGGGAGCAGTTGATGACATCGTCAAGTTCTATTTCAATTTTTATCACGATAGCTCCACTGGGGTGGCCGAGCGGTGCCAAAGAGCCATCAAGGACATCCCAAGGCTCCTTCGACCCCGACCACGTCTCCAAGGCGTCCGAAAGGTGTTCCCACTGAGCAAGGAGCTCCAAGAGGTGTGACGGGGCAAGGGGGCGGAGAGGGGGGGAAGAGGGGGATGGGAGGGACACAGAGGATGGAGGGGGGTGGCAGAGGGACAGCAGTGGGGGCAGGGTGGTGGCAGAGGGAACAAGAGGCTGACAGAGGGATGGAGGGGATAAAGGGGACCTCTTGGTGGCTGGGGGGCCACCCCAGGAGGCCGCAAGTGCCACCAGGTCCCTGACACCTCCCCTGTCCCCTCCCCAGCTGTCCCCGGCCCTGCTGCAGGCACAGGTCACCGTGGTGGCCATCCTGGGGGAGCTGCTGGACACCCTGCCCAGGGTGGATGAGAAGATGCTGGTGTTCATGTCCCCAGGGTGCCCATACTGGGATCTGGAGGAATTCACCAAAGAGCTCTGGGCCACCATGAGCTATATTGATGACACCTGCAGGCACCACAATGTCACCTCCGATGATGATGACCCTGTCACCTCCCTGAGCCAGGTCCTGGCCGCCTACAAGAGCACCCCATGGACATCCCGGAAGCGTGTGACAATGGCCGCCAGCAAGTGGCACCGGTCAGTGGATACGCTCGAGAAGAGCTGGGCCCACGTGGCCAGGAAGGCCATCAAGCTCCGTGACATCTGCAAGAAGGTGGCCTCTGAAGCGGCCGACAGGGCGGGCAGGGCCACCGCCTGGGCAAGGGAGTGGCAGGACTGGGCTTCCCTTTATAGGACACCTAAGGAAAACATGGGGGAGCTGGGTCAGGCCCTGGACAAGGAGGAGGAGGCCGAGTTGGTGGCCGGGTATGGAGCCAAGGTGAGGAGAGAGGTCAGGGTGGCTGCCAGCGAGGCAACAAGGGCCACCATGGTGAGACAGCAGGTGGAGGTGACCCTTGGGCTGCTGGAGCGCTTGGTGGCCGCGTGTGACAAAGCGGCTGCGTTCCCCCGGGAGCTGCAGCGCAGGCTTGGGGACATTGAGGCCGCCCTGGAGGGGACAAATGAGGTGTCCCCCAAAGTCCCCGAGGATTTGGTGGCCAAGGTGGCTGAGGCCGAGCAGCTGTGGGAGGCCAACGCCCGCCTGGCCAAATATCACCTGCTGGGGACACTTCAAGACATCATTGGCTTCTATTTCACCTGTGGTCCCAGCAGCCCCAGTGCCTGTGTGGTGGCCGAGCGGTGCCAAAGAGCCACTGAGGACATCCCAAGGCTCCTTCGACCCCCGGAGAGTATCCAAAAGATTCCCAAGTTGTCCCCAATGAGCATGGAGCTCCAAGAGGTGTGACAGGGGTGGGGGAGAGGGGGACAGAGGGGACCCTGGGCTGGAAGGGGTGGCAATGGGGGAATGGGGGGGGGACACAGGAAGGATGGCAGGAGGGGACAGGGGTTCGCAAAGGAGACAGGCGGGAGTGGCAGGAAGGGGGGAGGTGAGAGAGGGGTGGAGGGGAAAGGGGGGGATGAGGGGACACGTGGGGGGAGAGGGCACATGGGGGCTGGAGGGAGTGGCAGAATGGACGGCAATGGGAGCGCTGGGTGGAACGGGCTATGAGGGGATAGACAGGGGGTGACAGAGGGAACAAGAGGCTGACAAAGGGATGGAGAGGACAAAAGGAACACCTCAGGGGATGGGGAACACCCCAGCAGGCCATAAGTGCCACCAGGTTCCTGACACCTCCCCTGTCCCCTCCCCAGCTCTTCCCAGCCCTGCTGCAGCCACAGGTCACCCTGGTGGCCATCCTGGGTGAGCTGCTGGCCACCCTGCCCAGGCGGGACGAGGAGATGCTGCCCGTGTCCACAGTGAGACTGTACTGGGACCTGGTGGACTTCACTGAGAACCTCCGCGTCACCCTGTACTGCACAGATGACACCTGGTGGCACCGCAATGTCACCTACAATGATGATGACCCTCCCACCTACAATGATGGTGACCCTCTCACCTCCCTGAGCCAGGCCCTTACTGCCTACAAGAGCACCAAATGGACCGAATGGGACCATGTGACAATGGTGGCCAGCAAGTGGCAGCGGTCGGTGTCTGTGCTTGTGGACAGATGGGCCAAGCTGGCCAGGACGGCCACCAAGCTCCACAACACCTGCAGGGGGGTGGTCACTGAGGCGGCCGACAGGGCGGGCACTGCCACCGCCCGGGCCAGGAAGCTGCAGGACGTGGCTGCCCATGATGGGACAGCTCAGGAAAACATGGTGGAGCTGGGTCAGGCCCTGGGCAGGGAGGAGGGGGCTGAGGTGGTGGCCAGGCATGAAGCCCAGGTGAGGGAACAGGCCAGGGTGGCTGCCAGTGAGGCAACAAGGGCCACCATGGTGAGACAGCGGCTGGAGGTGGCCCTGTGGCTGCTGGAGCGCTTGGTGGCCACGTGTGCCAAAGCCACCGCGTTCCCCCGGGAGCTGCAGCGCCAGCTCAGGGACATCGAGGCTGCCATGAAGGGGACAAATGAGAAGTCCCCCAAAGTCCCCAAGGCCTTGGTGGCCAAGGTGGCCGAGGCCGAGCGACTGTGGGAAGCCAACGCCCGCGTGGCCAAGGGTCACCTGCTTAAGGCAGTTCCAGACGCCATCAAGTTCTTGTTCACCGGTGATCCCACCAGCCCCAGTGCCTTTGGGGTGGCCGAGCGGTGCCAAAGAGCCATCGAGGACATCCCAAGTCTCCTTCAACCCCCAGAGTGTCCCCAGAGCATCCCCAAGGTGTCCCCAGTGAGCACAGAGCTCCAAGAGGTGCGATGGGGATGTGGGGTAGAGCGTGGGACAGAAGTGACACTGCAGGAGGGAGGGGGCAATGCAGGATTGGAGGGACAAGGAGGGAGAGGGGACAGGGGGGCTGGTGGGGGGTGGCAGCCCGGACAAGAGGCTGACAAAGGGATGGAGGGACAAAGGGCACCCCTTGGGGGCAGGGGGCCACTCCAGGGGCCACAAGTGCCACCCGGTCCCTGACACCTCCCCTGTCCCCTCCCCAGGTGTCCGCTCCACAGCTGCAGGTGATGGTGGACGTGGTGGCCATCCTGGGTGAGGTGGTGGCCACTGTGACCGGGCCACACAGGGCCACCTGCCTACGCAATTCCCAAGACTCCCTGCATGAAGATGTGAAGAACTTCATCCAGAGCCTCCGTAAGATCCTGAGCCACGGTGGTGTCACCTCCCTGGGACGGGCCCTGGCCACCCTCAGGGCAACCCCTGGGACCACCTGGGCCGATATGAGATTCACAGCCAAGGCACGGTGGGAGTCGGTGGCCAAGCTTGTGGACAGCTGGGACCAGCTGGCCAGAGAGGCCACCAAGCTCCAAGATGGCTGCAGCAAGGTGGTCACGGCCCGGCAGCTGATGGTGGCCCTGATCAGGGAGGATGTGACCTGGGAAATGGCCCCGCACGATGCCCCGGTGGCGGCAACTACCAATGAGGCCATGGGAGAAGCTGGGGTGGCCACCAGGTGGCCAATGGTGGCCACCAGGTGGGGACATTGGGCAGTGGTGGCCCTGGAGCCACTGCAGCGCTTGGTGACCGCGTGTGACAGAGTCACCTTGTTCTACTGGAACATGGAGTGGCAGCTCAGGGACATCGAGGCCATCCTGACGGGGACAAACGAGGCGTCCCCTGAAGTCCCCCAGTCCAATCTGGATGAAGTGGCAGAGTCTGAGCGGCTGTGGCGCGCCAGCACCCGCCTGGCCAAGGATCACCTGCTGGGGACACTTGAGCTCATTGACAACATCCTCTTGAGTCCCTGTGGTGGCCAAGGTGTCTCCAGTGGTCCCAGTAGCTGCACAGTGGCCGAGCGGTGCCAAAAAGCCATCGAGGACATCCCGAGGCTGCTTCGGGGACAGTGATGTCACTGCAGTGAGTTCATCGGGGTAGTGATGTCACTGGAGAGACTTGTGGACGCTTGAGTGCCATCAGCTCCTTGTGTCACCAAGAGCTCCTCCAGCGCCACCAGTTCCTCAAGTGCCACCAGCTCCTCGTGTCACCAAGAGCACCTCCAGTGCCACCAAATCTCAAGTGCCACCAGCTCTTCATGTCACCAAGAGCCCCTCAAGTGTCACCAGCTCCTCAAGTGCCAGCAGCTCCTCGTGTCAGCAAGAGCCCCTCAAGTGCCATGTCCCTGGGGCAGTACTGGTGCCACTGTGCTGGTGGTGGTGCCATGTCCCTGGTGCTACCTCTGCAGTGTCCCTGTGTCTCCGCAGAAGGGACAGAAGGGGTGGCAGAGGGGACGGGGGGTGGCAGGAGAGAACAGGGGGTCACAAAGCCACAGAAGGGACAGCAGAGCCCTCCAAGGCAAGTGCCACCAGGTCCCTGACACCTCTCCTGTCCCCTCCCCAGGTGTCCCCTCCACAGCTGCAGGCGCTGGTGGCCGTGGTGGCCACCCTGGGTGACGTGGTGTCCACCCAGTCAGGGCCACACAGGGGCAAGTTCCAACACAAGTCCTCAGACTCCCTGCATGAGGACCTGGAGAACTTCACCCAGAGCCTCCGTAGGACCCTGAATCACAGCAGTGTCACCTCCCTGGGCCACCGTGGTGTCCCCTCCCTGGGCCAGGCCCTGGCCACCCTCAGGGCCACCACGGGGCCACCTGGGTCGATGCGAGAGCCGCGGGCAGCGCCTGGCGGGAGTTGGTGGCTGCGGGCAAGGAGAGATGGAAACAGCTGGTCGAGGAGATCACCAAGCTCCGTGATGCCTGCGAGGACACGGCCCTCGCCTGGGCCAGGGACCAGCAGGACAAGGCCACCCGCAGGGGTCGTAAATGACAATTTAATAATTGGCTTCTGCAATTCTGCATTGGTTTCTGCAATTCTGCATTGACTGCTGCAATTCTGCATTGACTGCTGCAATCCTGCATTGGCTTTTGCCAAAAAATTCTTTCAGAAAAATTTTGCTCTGGTTTATTGATTATTGATAATTCCTTGTAGTTGCTTGCTGGTACAATAAAATAGATCAGTTTATCTGTGCACGATGTAACCGATTTAATGTTGGAGTAATAAATCAATATATCATAGGTATTAAAAAATTAAAAATCGACAAATATAAAAAATAGAAAAATAATCAATGTTAAATAGAGACTATGCGATATTAAAATGCTTTTGTGTACCTGACTCAGGTGTAAAACAATTCCTTTGTTTCTCACACCTGGGCCCAGCCTCTCCTGGTGATGATAACAGTGAATAAGCTTGATAAGAATTTATGAATTTATCAGGGGCTGTGAAATAATAGGAGGGAACCAAGAGAAGAAATCAAATATATTGACCCAATCTACAGAATGTCCTGCAGACAAGTCAGAGGTTCAAACCAAACAGGAGTTCCTGGAACATCCAAACCTCCCGGGAATGTTTGAGTAATGTCTGAACTCAGGAATGTGTTTGTAGCCCTGCAGATGAACCGGATCTGGAGAATGATGGGTTAAGTTAAAGGCGACTTCTTTGGCCAAGTGCTAAAACCCTTTTATAGCCCCGATTAAACTTTTACAATTTTCAAGGAGTGAACTTTATTTCTCACACCTGGCTGTGGTTTGGGGCCCCCCGCTGCTGAGCACTGACCCTGCCCCGGGTGTCGCTGGAACCCCCAAAAACCGCAGCCGCCACCAGCCCTTGTTGGGTGTTGGGTTTTTCTGTTCTTTCCTTGTTTCTTGTGCATTTTTTCCCCACGGAGTTGCTGAGAGGCGCTGATGGCTGAGTGCCTGAGAAGGCGGGGAGGGGGAACTCCTCTGGTTTTTGGGAGTTTCTCTGGGAGGGGGGCACAGAGATAGCGGGAGAATGGGGGGCAGGGGATGGGGGCAGCCTCTCTCTGTCGCTCTTTGGCATCGGAGGAGGGCGGCCAGGCTGTCGCTGCAGAGAGAATTCACTGGCACCGCTGGAGCTCAGCCCCGAGGGACCGATCACCGTCTGCCCGTGTGCCCTGGGAATCCTCAAATCCGTGTGTCCTGGGAATCCGGAACTCCATGTGCCCTGGGAATCCTGAATTCCGTGTCCCTGATGTCCCCACAGAGTCCCCGAAAGGAAACTGGTGTGTCCCCAGTATCCCCAACAGGACATCATGGGACACTTGAGCCTTGTTGGGGACCCTGAGGGGACATTGGGGTCCTGTTGGGGACATCGGGGGGGAAATTTGGGCCCTGCCCTGGTTTCACGGTGGGGGGAGGGGCGATGACGTCACCTCTTCCTGTTTTCTTCATCTCGCTGCGTTCCCAAAACTGCCACCCGGGCGTGTTTGTCACCCGAAGTGTCCCCGTAGTGTCCTCAAGGCGTCCCCGGAGTGTCCCTGGAGTGTCCCCAGCTGCCATGGAGCCCCTCGAGGTGCGACAATCCCGGAGGGGTGGGGGGGGGGGGACAGAGGGGACACGGGGGTGGCGGGAGGGACAGGGGGTCACAAAGGGGACAGGAGGGCATAGGAGGAAGGAGGGAGGTGACAGAGAGGTGAAGTGGGGGGAAGAACAGGAGGTGGCAGGGGTGGCACAGGGGTCGGGGAGGGTGACAAAGGGACAGAAAGGGCAGCAAAGGGACAGGAAGGGGACAAAGGGGAGCCCAGGAGGGCACAGGGGCCGCTGCAGGAGGCCGTCAGTGCCACCAGGTCCCTGACACCTCCCCTGTCCCCTCCCCAGCTGTCCCCAGCCCTGCTGAAGCCACAGGTCAGGGTGGTGGCCATCCTGGGCGAGCTGTGGGACACCCTGCCCAGGCGGGACGAGGACACGATGCTCGTGTCCCCAGTGTGCCTGCACTGGGGCCTGGAGGAATTCACCAAGGAGCTCCGGGTCACCCTGCACCGCATTGATGACACCTCGTGGCACCTCGATGTCACCTCCGATGATGATGATGATCCTCCCACCTCCCTGGGCCGGGCCCTGGCCGCCTACAAGAGCACCCCAAGGACCACCTGGGATCGAGTGACAATGGCAGCCAGCAAGTGGCACAGGTCGGTGTCTGTGCTTGTGGACAGCTGGGCCCGGCTGGCCAGGACGGCCACCAAGCTCCACAGCACCTGCAGGGGGGTGGTCACCTGGGCCAGGGAGCTGCAGGACGAGGCTGCCTGTGATGGGACAGCACAGGAAAAGAGAGGGGAGCTGGGTCAGGCCATGCACAGGGAGGAGGGGGCCGAGGTGGTGGCCGGGCATGGAGCCCAGGTGAGGAGAGAGGCCAGGGTGGCTGCCAGCGAGGGAAGAAGGGCCGCCATGGAGAGACAGTGGATGGAGGCCAGCCTGGGGCTGCTGGAGCGCTTGGTGGCCGCTTGTGCCGAAGCCACCACGTTCCCCCAGGAGCTGCAGCGCAGGGTTGGGGACATCGAGGCCGCCCTGGAGGTGACAAATTGGGCATCCCCTGATGTCCCCGAGGGCTTGGTGGCCAAGGTGGCCAAGGCCGAGCGGCTGTGGGAGGCCAACGCCCGCCTGGACAAGGGTCACCTGGTGGGGGCAGTTGATGACATCATCGACTACTATAGTACGGGTGGTCCCACCAGCCCCAGTGCCTGCAGGGTGGCCGAGCGGTGCCAAAGAGCCATCGAGGACATCCCAAGGCTCCTTCGACCCCCGGAGTATCCCCGGAGCGTCCCCAAGATCTCCCCAGTGAGCATGGAGCCCCAAGAGGTGCGATGGGCGGGGTGGGGGAGGACAGAGACTACACTGGGGGGACACAGGGGCCAGTGGGGCGGGGGTAGCAGGGACAAGAGGCTGACAAAGGGACAAAGGGGACCCCTTGGGGGCAGGGGGCCACTGCAGGAGGCCGCAAGTGCCACCAGGTCCCTGACACCTACCCTGTCCTCTCCCCAGGTGTCCCCTCCGCAGCTGCAGGCGCTGGTGGCCGTGGTGGCCACCCTGGGCACGGTGGCGGCCGCCGTGATGGCGCCACACTGGGACAAGTCCCCAAACTTGCACGAGGACCTGAGGAGATTCACCCAGAGCCTCCATGCGACCCTGAACCTTGGTAATGTCACCTTCCTGGGCCACCCTGGTGTCACATCCCTGGGCCACCCTGGTGTCCCCTCCCTTGTGGTAAGTTAGGGACAGGCGATCGGAAGGTATCGCGTTGTACGGGCAGACAGAAGCGCTCCTCTCAGCTGTTGAAGATGGTTGAGCGGCACTGACCCCCCGTTTGTGTCACAACCACAACTGAAGGTCTATAACCTTGTGAAACAGACAATAAAAATAATTTTGGAGTGCACCATGCTGGTGTCTGTGAGCTCATGGCCCGAGCGGCCGGGGGTTGGCCGCCGTGCCGTTCCCGAACCGGGTCACCACACCTCAGCGGAGGGTGCCAAAATCCAGGAAACCATCCGGAAAACAGGAATCACCTGGATGGGTGAACGGCGGCCGAAGAGGCTGGACCAGCTTTGGCAGGGAGGAGACGCTCCAGGACCAGCGAGGAGGATGGAAGCCCTCGTGAAGGTCGTATTTCAGATCCGTAAGCAATGGGGTGTTGACTGTAAACCAATGTGGTGTTGATTGTAAACCAAAGGATTTTACCCTCGCAGTGTTGAGCCTATTGCAATTGGGGTCCTTGACCGACCAGTGGACATATCCACCCAGAAATATGAGATAAGTGTACCACGGTTCTGGCTGAGGAAACAATGTCCTCAGGTTCTGGGAGGTGTCTTAAATCATGGGGAAAAGTCGTGCAGGCTCTGCAAAAGGCTCGGCAAGAGCAAGAGGCCTGGAAAGCCACGTGAGAATGTTTGCTGGCCGTGCCCTGGCCGGGGGTTGGGGCGACCACGCAGACCTGGAGGGGGAACCAGGGCCAATCAGAGCTTAGTTACAATGCTAAGTAGTTCTAGTTATAATAGTTTTGTCTGAAAACATATCCTCATAAGACAGGAGCCTCCCCCAGCAGGAGCCGGGGCAAGTCTAGGGGGAAGGAGCGGCCAAAACCTAGGAGAAAGGGATGGGATAGGAGCCCAACAAAAAGATTCCAGAGTCAGGAGATATCCAGTCAGGAACTTCTGAACCTGAGTCAAACTCGAGCTGGGATGAGTGGTTTGATGACTCTGACAAAGAGGAAGTGAGGGTGTACAAGATTAGCAACCACAAGGCTCCTGCTTGGGTTAAGAGGAAGTTAAAAAAAGAACAAACAAACCCTGTTTGCAGACTGCAGGAAAATAACAATAACATGCGCCAATGGGGCCCCATCAGCCACGCTGGCGTTCCCAGTCCGAGTGGGAGGGCAAGGTGAAAATCAGAGAACCTACTCGCCGGTGAACCCCTAGGATGTACAAGCAATTGTTAAAGCAACTGTGGACAGAGGGATTGATTCAGCTACAGTTTCCACTCTTATTGATAGCGTTTTTGGTAGGGATGACATGCTCCCATTTGACACTAAACAAACATGCAGATTAATTTTTGATGGGGTAGGGATGATTGTTTTTACGCGAGAATGGGAGGACAACTGTGCAAAGCAGCTGGCCTTAGTGACTGGGGCAGACCATGCACTACACGGTTCCAGCTTACAACACTTAACGGGCACAGACGTTGAAAACAAATGGGTTGAAAATCGCAAGAGCAAAAATAAAAGGGGACTGTGCATCACCCTTTTGGGAGCGGGAATTTTGAACTCCTATATAACCCCTCCCCAGATAAAATTCCACCAAGACATCAAGGCGCTGCATGGCATCCAGCAGCTGCTAGGATCCCTACAATGGCTCCGCAACATCTTCCTGATCCCTCCCGAGGTCGTGGACCCCCTAAACGACCTCCTGAGAGGGAAAAACTCACGGGAGTGAAAGACTCTGACAACAGAAGCGATAAGCTCGCTCCGTTTTATCAAACATCAGGTGTCGGTGAGCACGTTCACCAGATGGGACTCGGGCACGCTGGTTGATTTGTGTGTCCACTTTACAAAGAAAGAGGGAGTAGGAGAAGCAGCCCAAGGACCCCCCGACAAAGCCCAGCCAGTGGGTGGTCTTGGGAAAACCATCACGCCCTTTTTCCCCGGGAGCTGAGTGCCTGAGCAGCCTTGCCATGAAAGGCAGGAAACTCGCCCTGAGGCGTTTGGGCATTGAACCCACCAGGATATTTCTGCCCTTCTGTAGTAGGAGTCTTAGGAAAACATCTGTATTGCATATTGAATATCTGTGTATAGGCGTTGCCCTGACAAGCCCTGGTTGTTTTTTGTCCTTAACTGGGCTGCAGCTGTAGCTGGTGAAGATAACTGGGATGAAAGGGGCTGGGCCTGGCCCGCTGAGTTGAGCTGATAACAAGCAGGAGAAGAAGTCAGAGCTGTGAAGAACCGCCCCCAAGAAGTATCCCCGAGAAGGCACAAGACTTTAGAAATACGAATACAGCAGTATGGGACTTTAGAAATACAACAACAAGATTACAACGCCCTTCGGCAAGCAGCTTTCCGTGCAGTTATCGACAATATCAGAGCACCTCGCCACAGGCCTTGCTGTATTTGGAGGAGAGATTCGCTGTGCGGCAAAACCCCCTTGGACTCAGCTGCTGGCGATCGTTGACATCGACCTCCCACCAAAGATAATCGACTGATCACGAGCAGGACCCATGGTCTTCACGGACGCATCTTTATTGGAATATGAATCCCAGTATTTCCAGGTATATTGTGCCTGGGCCCGTCTGACCCCTGCTGCTCGGCCAAAGGCGGCAGCTGCGGTGTTTCACCCCAGAGACACCTTTGGCTGGCTGGATGCTGCAGCAGGCACGGAAACAAAGCCAAGCTTGTAGAAACCCAGTTTACCTCAGGTGGGAAGGCTTCAGGTGATGGTGGAGAGGAAAAGAGAGCGGATTCTGCTGGAGGGTTAATATCCAGAGTTTTATTCCATGGTCACAGAGGTGTGAATCACAGGTAACAGCTCCAACAGAATCCCGAGCACATGGCCTGAGTGACCTTTTAAGCTCAGGGACAGGGAGAGGGGACAGCTGAGAACCAACCAGGTGGGAGGAGGAGGGTCCCAGGGGACGAGGGACACCCAGACAGGCCAATGACCCCCAGGCCTGAAGGGCACCCTTTGAACATGACCAACCACACGAGGCCTTGCTGGAATGTCGAGCCTGATGGACAGAACTCACTCAGCAAGGGGGCGATGGGAAAGGGAGAGGGGCATTGCCACACCTGGGGAAGGGACTGGGAAGTGGAAAACAGGAAATTGCAACACGCTGCATGCAACACATCTTCGTTAACCTCCACCGCAGCGGCGGCGTGGCAGTCAGGAGAGCGGCGGCGTTGCATCAAAACAACCGACCCAATGCTTTCGGTGCAGCAACTCGAAGCAGCCGCCGTGTATTACAGCGTCCTGATGAGGTCTTCAGGGTGAGAGACGGAACCTTGGTTCATGATCAGAAGGCTGGATTTATTGATATATGGTATATAATACATTATTACTATACTAATAGTAATAAAGAGAGAAGTTGCAGAGGCTTGCTAAGCTAAGAATAGAATAGAATCTAAAAACAAGAGAGTTCTCTGTCACTGTGTTCCAGAGAGCTTGCCCTGCGATTGGCCCTTAATTGTACACGCGGAACATGAGCCAATGGCAGGTGGAACATGAGCCAATGGCAGGTGCACCCTATTGCATGCCACAGCGGCTGATAATCATTGTTTACATTCTCTTTCTGGGGCCTCAGCTTCCCAGAAGATGAACAAATCCCAAAGAAACGATTTCTATGAAAAAATGTCTGTGACAGCCGTGGTCCTAGCACGTGGGCTGTTCCCAGAAGAGCACCTCAACATCGTAACCAACTCTGTGTTTGTGGCCAAGCTCTGCCCAGCCATGTCTGGACCCGGCGTGTCAGTGTCCGCGGTGACGATGATGCTTGAAGAGGCACTTTGTTCGCGAAAAGGCGCCGTATCTATCATCCACATCAACAGCCACAATCTGATTAAAGGATTCTTTCAAATCGGCAACGACGAGGCAGACGCCGCCACAAGAGCAATCTGGACGCTGAGGGATGCCCGTCAACTACATGAATCCCTTCATATCGGAGCTAAAGCACTCGCCAAAAAATGCGGGATTTCAGCCGCTGATGCGAAGCACGTCGTCGCCTCATGTCCTTGTTTTGCAGAGAAAAGAAGAAACCCCACAACTTTATCAAAGTTGTAAAGCTCGGTGTGTTTATTTACAGCGCCGGACACGTGCGGAGAAAACTCTCCTCAAAAGGCATGCGCACCTCTGAGAACTTCAGATCTCCTTTTATCCCCCTCCCAAATACATACGCACACAGTTTCACGATAGGTTCATACGTGTTCATTTTTATGGGTTTCGTGTGACTTTTACCATCAGTTCCTTTTTATCAGAAGGAATTCCGAGGTCAGGTTGACTTGCCCTTACAGCAGTCCCTGTCCCTCTCTATCATCTTCTGTCTCCCCCCCTTTATCTCCGTCCTTCGCTGAAGTAACTCCACTGAGCTGAGGCCTTGCAGCTGGGCTAAATAACTACGGTTTCTAACCACAGGCTCAACTCAGAAATGTACATTTCACCTAAATTAATGTGGATTTCTGTCCTGGAAGATTTTCACTTTGCTTCATCCTCACTGCCAAAAATCACCACCGTGGTCCGGGGGAGTCAACCCCAGAGGCCTCAAAGCTGCAGAAATATGGAAAAATCTGGCAAACAGACTTTATATTATGTCAGCTGCTAAAACCCTGAATTTGGTTCGCAGTGACTGTGGATGCCTACAGTGGCAGGGGCCGTGCCCAATGCCCGGGTGACAGTGGCCAGTGAGGATGAGGAGGAGGAGGAGGAGGCTGCCAGTGAGGAGGAGGAAGCGGCCACCAGGAGGGAGCAGCGCTGGGAGGTGGCCCAGGGGCTGCTGGAGCACTTGGTGGTTGTTTCTGAAAGAGCCAGGCATTTCGTCTTTGAGATGAACCACCGGCTCGAGGCCACCGAGGCCATCCTGAAGGGGACAAATGAGGCGTGCCCTGATGTCCTCAGGGCCTTGGTGGCCACAGGGCCCACCTGGCCACACGTCACCTGCTGGGGACACTTGGGGACATCTGCAGGCTCCTCACAAAGCCCCCTGAGAGCTCTTGTGGCTCTGATGGCCCAGGTGGCCCCGGTGGCTCTGGTGGCTCTGATGGCTCTGATGGTTGCACGGTGGCCGAGCGGTGCCAAAAAGCCATCGAGGACATCCCGAGGCTGCTACGGGGAGAGTGATGTCACCGCTGTGACATCATTCAGGGCGGTGACATCATCAGGTACATCGCTGCTGTCACCTGTGCCCTCTCCCATCCCCACCTGGGATTTGAGACAAATCTGGGGAATTTTCTGGGAATTTTCATTGATACAGTTTGAGGGTTTTTGCAGATTGAGGAGTTCTTGCTGGACAATGGCCACATTCAGCCGATGCACAATCCAGCCTGCTTGTACTGATGGGCAATGGACACGATCACAAACAATGAATAATGGACATGTTCAGAAATGGGGTCGGTATATCCTTCAAAGAGATACAAGAAGAAGAGTCACCAGGACTCAGCAGGTTTGTCAGCGATCTTGGGAAAGTCAGTAAAAAGTGAGCCATGGGTGGGCCAGATGGCAACAGCGAGACCTGTGAAAAATTAGGAGATCCAATCAGCATGCTAATTTAGACGCGTGAACAGCCAGGATTAACCAATCCTGTATTAGATAGAGACACATGGACAGGAGAGATTTATTATAAATACAGTCTTTCTAGGGATAATAAATTTGGCTTCACTGGATCATATTGGTCATGGTGTGATGTCCCTGAACCTCCGCACCCCGCATTTCTGGTGGAGAACGCGGGCAGGCCCGATGTCACAGCACTAAAGGGACTCGAGGTCGGCAATTTGGCTGCTGTGCAGAGGATGGGAGCCAACCCTCGAGGAGCGGAGCAGCCGGTGGAAAGAATCCTCACTGCCCCGGGGAGAGGAAAAGGTCACTGGAGCTCCAATCGTAGATGACTTGAATCTCACCCTGATCAAGGTGAGCGGCCGGGGAGGAGATGGGGTCTGAGCATGAAAGGGAAGGTGTTCAGAAACTCCTCCAACATATCCTCTCTAAGAGAGAACAAAAGTATGATGCTTCCAGTTTGAAGGGACTGTTGCACTGGGCTTGGGACCATAATCTCATAGCAGGAGCACAGGTTGCTTTTGAGATTCCGACATGGGAAGCTGTGGGGTGGATGTTGTGGGACTGTATTGCATCTGACAGGAGTGAGGCAAAAGAGGCGTCTAAATATTCTACTTTTGGAAAATCATCATTGAGGTGTTGCAAGCTTCAAAGGCAGAGAGGAAAGCTGCTGCTGCGGCTTGTGCAGCCCTTGCCTCTGAGTCAGAACAGCCTCAGGCATTTCCAGTAACTTCAGTCCAGCAACTGTTTTCTATCACCTTAGATATTCCCTCACGCAGCCCACAGCCCCTCAGCTCAGAATCGATCATTGCCCCGACTGCTCCTCCAGCTCAGAGCGAGAAAGAGGAAGCTGCTGCCTCTTCGGGGGGGTTGGGCTGTCAGACAAAGGTCAGTTGTACTCAGAGTGCAGAAATTTGTAGTTAACAGTAACTTAGAAACTGGAAGTGAAAAGGAGATGTTTTTATAAATAATGCTTCTGTCAAAGAGGATTTAAAATCTTCAGTGGGCAATTTGCAAAAATTTGTAATTCAACAAAAGGATTCAGTTGTCCCCAAAAGAGACTATTCTTTTGAGAAAATGGACTTGCCAATGATAGACAGACACACAACCAGGAAAGCGGTGACCACCCTCCCAGTTTATCTCTGAGCCAGCATTCAAGGCAGTTAAAGGAAATCCTCCCTCTCATGCTGTAAAAAATGTTTAATTAGAGTTGGAATGTGACCCTGACAGTGAAGCAGCTCAGAAACGAAAGTGGAAGGGAGTTATTACAGAAGCTGTTGTAGAAGGGACTTTTCTCTCAAATGATGCAGAGACTTTTTCTGTAGTGACTAATGCTGCAAGTCGAGTTTGGGAACCTTTTGACTGAAAGATTTTAGAAAGGTTAAGAGCTGCAATTTCACAATTTGGTTTAAAATCCCAACTTGTGCAGTCACTTCTGCACTATATTTTTACATCTAACACATTAATTCCAGCTGATGTGTATACCCTAGAAATACTTATAATGTCACCCCATCAGCAAGTGATGTTCCATAAAAGCTGGGAGGAAAAGTGTGCTCAGGAAGCAGCAAGACCTGGAGTGCAGGGTGATCCTCTGTGTGGTTTAACAGCACAACAGCTCCTTGGCAAAGGGCCCTGGGCTGCTGCCACTGCCCAGGCTGGGAGCATTGATCAAATCTTGCAGATGAGCCAACAACCAGCACATAGTGCCATCCTTGCACTTCCAGATGGGTTGCGCACTAAATCTTTTACACAGATTCACCAAGGATGGAATGAGGGCTTTGATAAATTTGTAGACAGATTGCATGAAGCTATCTATGCTCATCCTGATTTGGATTCAGACAGAAAGGTAAAATTGTTTAATATGTTTGTTTTTGACAATGCTAATGATAAAACTCGGCGGATTTTGGGAACATTAAGGAAGGGAGCTGATGTTACAGAAAAGCTGGAACTTATGTCTACAACTACAGAGACACAAAAAGCAGCCCATGCAGCTGCTGCAGTACAGGATGTGGTAACACCACTGCTTTCTAAACTGCAAAAGAGAGCCGAAGGAAAGAACATTAAGTGCTTTGAATGTAGTACAATCCGACATGTTAGGAGCCAGCGTCACTCTGCAACTATGACAAAAAATTGTTCTATTTGCCAAAAAGATAACCACAATACTAAAGAATGTCGGTTCCAGGGAAACGGGTCTGGGAGCGCCTTCTCTCCAGGCATCACGAAACAAGTACGGAGAGCTGTCTGGATAGCTCAGCCTCCCATGGAGGAGGAGGAGGGCTTTGCTCACTCACATCATCAACTCTGGAAGTGCCGGAGTGGACGTGGAAACCGCAGTAGACGTGACCATCACGGACTCTGCTGTGCACCTGATAGACACCAATGTAAAAGGACCCTTGGGGGATGGGCTGAGTGCTTTTCTGTTAGAGAGATCATCTGCCAGTAAAAAGGGATTGGATCTAATTCCTGGGGTTATTGATGCAGACTGTCCAGGGGTTGTTAAAATTACAATTAGAACATTTTTCTCTCCTGTATCTATTCCAAAAGGTTCGTGAATTGCTCAGCTTGTTCCTTTTAAGTCTTGTGTGCCCTGTTCAGGCCACAAGGAACGGGGAACAGGAAGCTTTGGTTCCACAGGTAAGCCAGAAGTATATTGGGCCATGGACATCACAAGAGGTAAACCAGACAAACAGGTAACATGGACACATCCTAATGGTGATTCTATTAATAAGAAACTCAAAACTGACACTGGAGCAGATGTAACCATCATTTCAAACACAATATGGCCAAAAAATTGGGCATTGGTTCATCCTGCTTTAGGCATTGCATGTATTGGAGGGACTCAGGCAACTCAGATGAGTAAAGAAATAATTACTTTTACTTTCCCAGATGGAGTGAGTGTATCTACAAGGCCTTGTGTCATGCAAACTCCTGGTACTTCACTAGGTTTGTTTAGTAAAGATCTGTTAAGCCAGTTAAAAGCTCCCATTGTTCCACAGCCTTTTCAGCAGCGGCCAAAGGAGGACAGCCGACCCTCAAAATTAGCTGGACCACGGATAAACCTGGGTGGATTGACCAGGGGCCGCTGTCAAAGGAAAAGCTGCTCATAATCCAACAATTAGTGCAGGAACAGCTTGAGGAAGGGCACACAAAGCCATCCACAAGCCCTTGGAACACCCCAATTTTTGCCATCTCGATAAAGATTGGGAAATGTTGGTTGCTACATGACTTAGGTGCTGTTAATGCAGTGATGGTAAGTGTGGGTGCCTTGCAACCTGGATTTCCATCTCCCACTATGATACCTGAGTCATGGAATCTATTGATCACTGATCTCAAAGATCGTTTTTCCACCGTTCCCTTGCATCCACATGACACGAGTCATTTTGCCTTTTCTGTTCCATCTGTCAATAAGGCAGAACCCTACAAAAAGTATGAATGTCTTTGTTTGCCCCAAAACATGAAAAACTCACCTATAATGTGCCAAATTTATGTCACTTGAGCTTTAGAACCTGTTTGGCAGCAATTCCCTGAGTATATCATCTATCACTACATGGATGATATATTAGTGGCTGGAAAACAATTAGACTCTGCAACTTTTTTAAAAACCATGCCAGTTTTGCTAGAAGAAAGAAGTTTGAAAATTGCTCCTGATAAGGTGCAATCTTCTGCTCCTTGGAAATATCTCGGGTGGCAGATTGATCAGTCTCTAGTGAAACCACAGAAACTCACCATTACCACTGAGGTTAAAACTGTACATGATGTCCAGAAGTGAGTGGGGAATATTCAGTGGATTAGAACTATTTGTGGGATAACTAAGGAAGAACTTGAATGCTGGACCCTGGATAAAAAACAGCAGCAGGCCTTGGATCACATTGCCACAAAGGTTGCTACGTCACATGCACAACCTCTGATTGAGAATTTTCCATTTCAATTGATGATCATCAATCAGAGCAAGGAGGGTGACAATTATGGCAAGCATCCTTTCACCTTGATTTGTCAATGGGTTAAAACCCGGGCTAATCCTTTAGTTATTTTGGAATGGGTATTTTTACCTGTAAAACAATCTAGAACTGTTACCACAAAACTGGAACTTTTTGCTCATTTGATGATGAAGGGCAGAGGGAGAATATTGGAAATCTGGGGACACGAACCATGTGCAATTGTGGTACCATTGGCTAACTGGTATCTTGAATGGGGAATTAGGCATTGTGTTTCTTTGCAGATAGCTTTGGCTGGATAGGATGGTAAAGTTCACAATACTTATCCACGGCACCGGGTGTCACCATCTTTATTGGAGCATCAGCGTCTGGAGGACAAACCCTGGAGATCTGACTGTCCCGTGTCTGGGCAGACAGCGTTTACAGATGCAGATAAAAGGTCAAAAAGGGATGCCTGCACTTGGCAGCAAGGCAAAGTGTGGAAAAAGCGTGTCATTTTTGGAGAGGTAAAAGATAGGCTGCAGACATTGGAATTGAAAGCTGCGATTTGGGCTTTTGAAAATTGGAATAATGAGGCCATTAACATTGTTTCTGATTCGCTTTATGTATTTGGCTGTGCCCAATGCCTAGAAAGAGTAGTACTTAATAAGGTGAGTAATGAGCATTTGTATTCCCTGTTAAGCTAATTGGTTAAAAACCTAAATCAACGACGGCAGAAATACTTTATTACTCATGTTCACAGTCATCAAGCCCTCCCTGGTCTGTCTGAAGGTAACGCTCGAGCTGATCAGTTGGTAGCCACTGTCTGGCCAATGCCAAACTCTGATAAATTTCAGCAAGCTAAAACTTCCCATGCATTTCTTCATCAACCTGCAAAAATGTTAATTAAACAATTTGGTATTCCCCTTACTGATGCTTCTGGTATTGTGCAATCCTGTCCTGATTGTCAGTGAAATGGCATTGGTTTAGGCACTGGTGTTAACCCTAGGGGCACTCAACCCTTGCAATTATGGCAAATGGATGGAACTCACGTAGCAGAATTTGGTCAGAAAAAGTTTGTCCATGTTTGCATTGACGCCTATCCTTGTGTTATATGGGCTACTCCCTTAACAGGTGAGACAGCGCATCATGTAGAGAAACATTTGTACAATTGCTTTGCCATATTAGGTATCCCCTTAGCAATAAGGACTGACAATGGTCCTGCTTACTGTTCCTCAAGATTCAAACGTTTCTGTAATTTATGGGGTATTCAATGTGACACTGGGATTCCTCACAATCCTACTGGTCAGGCAATTATTGAGCGTGCCCATCAGACACTCAAGGGCATGCTGCAAAAACCAAAAGGGGAAAGACAGGGTTAACCCCTGAGGAAAAAACCGCTAAAGCCATTTTTGTACTTAATTACCTTAGAACAACAGGAGATAGGGAAGATCCACCTATTCTTGTGCATCATGCCCTCACACATAATGCAAGTGAGGAATTGCCTGACGGCATTCAGGTCATATTCAAAAATCCAGAAACAGGGGTGTGGGAAGGACCAGCTACAGTCAGATTAAGAGGAAGAGGTTATGCGTGCTTACTTACAGATAAAGGCATTTGTTGGATTACAGCCAAGTGGGTGAAGCCCTATCTGAAACCATCGTCGCCAGCCCATGCTGTGCCCAGAGGCGGAGAATCGGCGAAGGCACAGATTCCAGACAGCCCTGAATCCGATTCTTCAGCACCTGGCAGGTGAACAGCGGTGGGAATGTCTGCCAAGTTTGCTGGAGTATGCTGAGGGAGTACTGGCAGCTCCACATAGGCTTCATACAGATGGGTTAGATGTACACAGACTTCTTTTACCTTCACTTCCATCACAAGTTGTAAATCAGATAGAAAATCCTTGTTTTCTGCATGGTTGTGTTTGTAAGCTGTGGCTTAAGGTTCATTGTATAAAGTGTAACTTAAAAACTTGGCGATAAGTTCGTCAAGACCATAATTTAGCAGTGGTTTGAGGGGAAAAGCAAAAATTTGGGCCTAATAACCTAATATGCAATAACTGCTTTCACATACTAAACACTATTACCCCGAGAGTAGCATTAGCTAAATTTTTAGGGCGTAACTCAGGAGGATATCAGAGTTTTCTCCAGGATGTATCTTAAATAGAAGTATATGAGCAAACATTGTTACTTTGGGTGCAGTTTAACCTTGCTTTAATTGCTGTAGTAAACCAAATTGTACTAGAGAGCAAGATAACAGCTACTGACTGTGGAGTAAGAATAGCAATACCACAAAGACTCTGGGACACGTTGGGATACTCAGGAAAAATCAGGGAGGCTGCTCAGGGACATTCTGGGACACTGTGGACACTCAAGAACACATGGGGACACTCTGAGGACACTCAGGGAAGACAGGGACGCTCAGGGACACTCAGGGATGGGCAGGGACATTCTTTCTCTTTTCATGCATCCTCTAAGTTGGTTTCACTTTCTTTTTCCAAACACATCCATCTTTTTTTCACAGGGCACTCTCCTGACATCTTCTGGCTGGGGATGGCAATGTTTTTAACCAGCTGTGAAAAATGCATATTTTATGATTGGCTTTTTGCAAATATCAAAATGAATATGATATCTTTTATGTTAGAAAGTTATGCTGTATTCATTTTTTTAAGTAGTGTGTTAAATATAGTTTTAAGTTATAACATAATGTTTAAATAGAAACTATGTATATGAGAAATTTTTTAAAGAAAGGAATGAGGTACTCACACCAGATAGCAGCCACAGGACACCCAAATCTTTCAGAGAAAAAGAATTTATTGCTCCATTATCAGAAGAAACGAACTTCTTCCTGCCTTGCTCAGCCCTGAAGTCAGGATTCAGAGGAAGAAGTTGACACTGACCAGGCAGAATCCTTTGTTTGAATGGAATTTATGCATCGCATATGAGGTGTGTGATTATGCAACAGGCTATTGCTTTTAAGCTTTTAAGGATTAATCTTCTGTTACCGGGTGTCCCTTTTTTGGGCTTATTCTGCCGAGAAAGTGGTACCCGGACTCTTCATAACTCTTTGTTTTTATTGTCTCATATTTTCCTTGTCCCAATATTCCAAATTTTTATTACGAATTATATTACTATTTTTATAACCATTTTATTACTATTAAACTTTTAAAATTCTAAAAACAAGTGATTGGTACATTTCACGGAAATTATTAGAGCATGATCAATGGCCCAATGCAGTCTCATGTCCCTGCTGTGGTCAAGGAACTCAAAGAGGAGATGAGGGAGATGAGGGAGGAGGTGAGGAAGATCAGTGCAGCACCCGTTGGAGTCACAGGCCCCACAGTCAGAGCCCAACGTCCCTCAGCTCAGCAGAGAGGGTGCACCCCATGGGCTGACCTGTGGTTCTGTCTGTGTGACCATGGGGGAGACACGGGAAGGTGGGATGGGAAACCCACTTGTGTTGGGAAGGATGAAAGTTTGACAAGAAAGTCTCACAGGTGTGTGTGCTGGGCAGAAAGATTTTTGAATGGAGGATCTGGAGAAGGAATAGAGATGGAAGTAAGTTTTGATACAGAAGAAAAGAATTGCTGAGCCAGTCTCACTGGATAACCAAGGAGGCAAAGGGTGTGTTAGTTAGAAGGGGTTTTTATGGCTTAGAGCAAAGGATAAACCCACCCCAAACAAGAAGATGTTTTTACAGAGCAGAAAGACAGCACAGGCAAACAAGCCTGCCGATGGTGCAAGTAGAAAAAAGGTGTCAGAGTTTTCCACTGCAAGAAAACTGAAAAATACCTTCTATTTTGAACTGTAATGTACTAACTTTTAGTGATTGGAGAGTAGTAACATGAATATGGAAATTATAGTAGTTATAATAGGCTATAGGTAAAAGTTAACGTATAGATTGATTCTGCTGTATTAAGATGCTAAGCAAAGAAAAGCATATAATGCATTGTAACCAAAATTAAATAGTCTGCAGGCCTGCCTGCAGCTGGAGCTGAAAGCTGTATGCACAGGCTCTGTCACCCACGACCCTGGGCTGCTGTGAGGTCTTAGGCGTAATAAACTGCATTTTGAAGAGCTGCCTGGAGTCCCGCATCCCTCATTTTGGCTGTTATGGTGGCGCCCAACGTGGGGCACCATTAGTACGAGCGTGAATGAGGGATGCGGGTCTCCAGGCCTGCCTGCAGCTGGAGCTGACAGCTGTAGGCACAGGCTCTGTCGCCCGTGACCCTGGACTGTTGTAACACCTTGGATATAATAAATTGCATTTTGAAGAGCTGCCTGGAGTCGTGCGTCTTTCAATCTGGCTCTTATGGTGGCGCCCAACGAGGGGCACCATTACTGAGAGCCTGAATGAGGGATGCAGGTCTCCAGATGTGCCAGCTGCTGGAGCTGAGAGCTGTAGGCCCAGGCTCTGTCACCCATGACCCTGGACTGCTGTAACACCTTGGATGTAATAAACTGCATTTTGAAGAGCTGCTTGGAGTCCTGCATCTTTCAATCTGGCTCTTACGGTGGCACCCAACGTGAGGCACCATTAGTAAGAGGGATTAGTAAGAGCCAGAATGAGGGATGCGAGTCTCCAGGCCTGCCTGCAGCTGGAGCACACACCTGCAGGCACAGTCTCAGTCACCCATGACCCTGGACTGCTGTAACACCTCGGATGTACTAAACTGCATTTTGAGGAGACGCCTGGAATTCCACATCCCTCATTTCAGCTCTTAACGTGGGGCCCAAAGTGGGGCGCCATTAGTCAGAGCCTGAATGAGTGATTTGGGTTTCCAGGCCTGCCTGCAGCTGGAGCTGGCAGCTGTAGGCACAGGCTCTGTCACCCATGACCCTGGACTGCTGTAATTTCTTGGATGTAATAAACTGCATTTTGAAGAGCTGCCTGGAGTCCCACATCCCTCATTTAGGCTCTTACACCCCCTCATCCACATCTGAGACGGAAGGGTCCCCCTGGGAACTCCAAGAGCTACAAAACCCAGAACTCTGCCAAATTGCATCAAAATTTTTCCACTGCAGCAGCAGTGATCCCACATCTATCGTGCCATCATCAAAAAGTGCGTGGCCTTCCATGAGAGACCACGCCTCCCTAGAGAATGCCTCTGCAGGGTTGGAGAAAAACCCTTGCTCTCTGGAACACAGAAATTATCTTTCAAAATCACTCCAGGAAACAGAAAACTGTTTCCGCTCCATGAGACCCTTCCAGAGGTCCAAACCCAGAGAATCCTCCATGAAACCCACAGGATTTGCCGTTATCACAAGACCTGCAGGCAAAGTGCTGAACGGCTCACAGTCACCACGCCAAAACAGGGACGGGGAGTAAAATGATATGACCTCACCCATGGCTGTTCCACACACGGCGGCCACCAGATGTCGCTACAGGACAGGAAATAACACAATGTGGGCACGCCGCTCTCCCAAGGTAAAAAAGAGCTCTTTTAATTTCTGACTCCAGAAAGGAAATCAGTGGCTTATTCATCATCATTTTGCCTCACTTGATGAAGCTTTGACCAATTTACAGCTTTAGACACCCCATGTTTTAACCCACATTCCACGAGGCTTTGGTATCATTTTAATTTTGCCATCTGTTGGGTGTGTTTCCATCCCACCCAGGGTTTCCAAGGGGAAATATCTCAGTGACAGCACCCTGAAGCAGCTCCCTGGCTGTGCTCCCCTCAAGGAACGTTGAGGTGGGTATATTGATCACTCGTCTCTCAATGGGGTCAATGATGTGTCTGACACAGAGTTCAGATCAGACCAGGCTGATTTATAGAGATGATATTAATGATTAATTAATTAATAATAGGCTGTAAGGTGCACCCATGAACTGATAGATTATATTGTACCGACCAGCAGCTACAAGGTATCATCGATAATCAATATCAGTATCAAATACCATACCAAACTGCTGGTGGTCAATACAATGTGCAAAAGGCAATACAAAAGTGCAAAAGGCAATTATTAAATTGTCATTTACGACCCGGCTCTACTGCAGGCACAGTGCAAACCTGGAAGTTCTTGGGGCGACTCATTCACCCCTGTCCCCTCTCCCAGAGTGTCCTTGAGTTCCCTGAGTGTCTTCAGAGTGTCCCTGAGTATCTCTGGGTGTCCCCAGTGTCCCTGAGTGTCCCCAGGGTTTCCCTGAGTGTTCCCTGAGTATCCCTGAGTGTCCCTGAGTGTCCCTGACTGTCCCAGAGTGTTCCCAGGGATGTCATTCCCAGCAGGATTTGGGACAGTATCATTGAAAATTCCCCAGATTTATCTCAAACAGTGCATGGGTAGGGCACAGGTGACGGCAGCGATGTCTCCAATGATGTCACTGCCCCTATGTGAAACTTTCCTGCAGCAGCCTCGGGATGTCCTCGATGGCTTTTTGGCACCGCTCAGCCACCGTGCGGCTGCCAGGTCCACCAGGTCCACTGCAACCACCACAGGGAGTCAAGAGGATGTTGTCAATGTCCCCAAGTGTCCCCAGCAGGTGATCCTTGGCAAGGCGGTGCTGGCCTCCCACAGACACTCAAACTTGGCCACTTTGGCCATCAAGGCCTGGAGGACATCAGGGGATGCCTCGTTTGTCTCCTTCAGGATGGTCTCGATGTCCCTGAGCCGCCACTACACGTTCCAGTAGAACAAGGTGGCTTTGTCACACGCGGCCACCAAGCGCTCCAGAGGCCACAGGGCCGCCTCCACCCGTTCTCTCTCCATGGTGGCCCTTGTTGCCTCGCTGGCAGCCACCCTGGCCTCTCTCCTCACCTGGGCTTCATGCCTGGCCACCACCTCGGCCCCCTCCTCCCTGCCCAGGGCCTGACCCAGCTCCACCATGTTTTCCTGAGCTCTCCCCTCACGGGCAGCCTTGTCCTGCTGCACCCTGGCCCGGGCAGTGGCAGTGGCTGCCGTGTTGGCCAACTCAGTGGCCACCTCCCTTCAGGCATTGTGGAGGTTGGTGGCCTTTCTGGCCATCTGGGCCCAGCTGTTCACAAGCACAACCATGGACTCCTGCCACTTCCTGGCTGCCATTTTCACATGGAACCAGGTGGTCCCTGGGGTGCTCCTGCAGGCAGCCAGGGCCTGGCTAAAGGACGTGGGAGGTTCACTCTCAGAGGAGTTATTGCAGTGCCACCAGGTGTCATCAGTGGCACAGAGGGTGCCGTGGAACTCCGCGGTGATGCCCACCAGTTCACTGTACAGGCACCTTGGGGACTCGAGTAGCATCAGCATCTCCTCATCCTCCCTGGGCAGGGTTGCCAGCAGCTCACCCAGGATGGCCACCACGGTGACCTGTGGCTGCAGCAGGGCCGGGGACAGCTGGGGAGGGGACAGGGGAGGTGTCAGGGACCTGGTGGCACTTAGGGCCTCCTGGAGTGGGCCCTGTCCCCTCCTGGCGTCCCCTTTGTCCCCTCCCTGGAGGGCTCTGCTGTCCCCTTTGTCCCTTTGCCACAACCTGCCACCTCCTGTTGCCCCCCCCCCCCCCACTTCACCTTTCGGTCACCTCTCCCCTTCCTCCTATGCCCTCCCGTCCCCTTTGCAACCCCCTGCCCCTCACACCACCCCCGTGTCCTCTCTGTCCCTCACTACCTTTTATCACCCCGCCCGTGTCCCCTCCATCTCCCACTGCCTCCTTTCACCCCCCCCGTGTCCCCTCTGTCACCCCATGTCCCCTCTGTCCCGTTCCTCCACCACCACTCCAGGATTGTCACACCTCGAGGGGCTTCATGGCAGCTGGGGACACTCCGGGGACACTCCAGAGACACTCTGGGGACAGTCCAGGTGACAAACACACCCAGGTGACAGTTGGGGACACAGAGGGACAGGGCGCGGCCGGATAGAGGAAGCAGGAAGATGTGATGTCACTGCCCCCCCCCGCCGTGGGACCAGGGCAGAGTCCCCAGTGTCTCCTGATTTCCCCAATGGGACCCCGATGTCCCCTCAGGGTCTCCAACAAGGCTCAAGTGTCCCCTGATGTCCTGCTGGGGACACTGGGGACACACCAGTTTCCTGCCGGGGACTCTGTGGGGACATCAGGGACACGGAATTCAGGATTCCCAGGGCACCCGGAGTTCAGGATTCCCAGGGCACACGAAGTTCAGGATTCTCAGAGTACATGGAATTCAGGATTCCCAGGGCACACGGAATTCCGGATTCCCAGGACACACAAATTTGAGGATTCCCAGGGCACAGGAGCAGACGGTGATCGGTCCCTCAGGGCTGAGCTCCAGCGGCGCCAGTGAATTCTCTCTGCAGTCAGGGACAGCCTGGCCGCTCTCCTCCGATGCCAAAGAGCGACAGAGAGAGGCTGCCCCCAACCCCTGCCCCCCATTCTCCCGCTATCTCTGTGCCCCCCTCCCAGAGAAACTCCCAAAAACCAGAGGAGTTCCCCCTCCCCGCCTTCTCAAGCACTCAGCCATCAGCGCCTCTCAGCAACTCCACGGGAAAAAAAAATGCACAAGAAACAAGGAAAGAACAGAAAAACCCAACGCCCAACAAGGGCTGGTGGCGGCTGCGGTTTTTGGGGGTTCCAGCGACACCCGGGGCTGGGTCAGTGCTCAGCAGCGGGGGGGGGGGGGGGTGGGGGGCCCAAACCACAGCCAGGTGTGAGAAACAAAGTTCACTCTTTGAAAAGTGTAAAAGTTTAATAAGGGATATAAAAGGATTTTGGCAGTTGGCCAAAACACTCATCCGTAACTTAACCCGTTGTTCTCCAGATCCGGTTCCACTGCAGGGCTACAAACACATTCCTGATTTCAGACATTATTCAAACATTCCCGGGAGGTTTGGCTGTTCCAGGAACTCTTGTTTGGTTTGAACCTCTGACTTGTCTGCAGGACATTCTGTAGATGAGGTCAATATATTTGATTTCTTCTCCTGGTTCCATCCTGCTGTTTCACACCCTCTGATCAATTCATAAATTCTTCTCAGGTTTGTGTCACGGTTATCATCACCTGGAGAGGCCGGGCCCAGGTGAGAGAAACAAGGGAATTGTTTTACACCTGAGTCAGTTATACAAAGGCATTTTAACATTGCATAGTCTGTATTTTAATATTTATTATTTGTCTATTTAATATTTGTCTGTGTTTAATATTTTAAGGTCTGAGATATAATATCTATTTATTACTCCAGCAGTAAATTGGCTACACAGATAAACTGATCTATTATATTGTACCAGCAGGCAGCTACAAGGAATTATCAAAAATCAATAATCCAGTACCAGAGCAAAATTCTTCTGAAAGTATTTATTGGCAAAAGCCAATGCAGAATTGCAGCAGTCAATGCAGAATTGCAGCAGCCAATGCAGAATTGCAGAAACCAATGCAGAATTGCAGAAGCCAATTATTAAATTGCCATTTACGACCCCTGTGGGTGGCCTTGTCCTGCTGCTATTTAGCCCAGGTGAGGGCCGCGTCCTCGCAGACATCACGGAGCTTGGTGATCTCCTCGACCAGCTGTTTCCATCTCTCCTTGCCCGCAGCCACCAACTCCCACCAGGCGCTGCCCGCGGCTCTCGCATCGACCCAGGTGGCCCCGCGGTGGCCCTGAGGGTGGCCAGGGCCTGGCCTAGGGAGGGGACACCACGGTGGCCCAGGGAGGTGACACTGCTGTGATTCAGGGTCCTACGGAGGCTCTGGGTGAAGTTCTCCAGGTCCTCATGCAGGGAGTCTGAGGACTTGTGTTGGAACTTGCCCCTGTGTGGCCCTGACTGGGTGGACACCACGTCACACAGGGTGGCCACCATGGCCCCCAGCACATGCAGCTGTGGAGGGGACACGTGGGTAGGGGACAGCAGAGGTGTCAGGGACCTGGTGGCACTTGCCTTGGAGGGCTCTGCTGTCCCCTCTGTGGCTTTGTGACCCCCTGTTCTCTCCTGCCACCCCCCGTCCCCTCTGCCACCCCTTCTGTCCCTTCTGCGGAGACACAGGGACACTGCAGAGGTAGCACCAGGGACATGGCACCACCACCAGCACAGTGGCACCAGTACTGCCCCAGGGACATGGCACTTGAGGGGCTCTTGCTGACACGAGGAGCTGCTGGCACTTGAGGAGCTGGTGACACTTGAGGGGCTCTTGGTGACATGAAGAGCTGGTGGCACTTGAGAGCTGGTCACACTTGAGGGGCTCTTGGTGACACAAGGAGCTGATGGCACTTGAGGGGCTGGCAGCACTTGAGGGGCTCATGGTGACATGAGAAGCTGGTGGCACTCAAGCATCCACAAGTCTCTCCAGTGACATCACTACCCCGATGAACACACTGCAGTGACATCACTGTCCCCGCAGCAGCCTCGGGATGTCCTCAATGGCTTTTTGGCACCGCTCGGCCACTGCGCGGCTGCCGGGGCCACTGGAGACACCTTGGCCACCACAGGGACTCAAGAGGATGTTGTCAATGAGCTCAAGTGTCCCCAGCAGGTGATCCTTGGCCAGGCGGGTGCTGGCGCGCCACAGCCGCTCAGACTCTGCCACTTCATCCAGCTTGGACTGGGGGACTTCAGGGGACGCCTCGTTTGTCCCCTTCAGGCTGGCCTCGATGTCCCTGAGCTGCCACTCCATGTTCCAGTAGAACAAGGCGACTCTGTCACACGCGGCCACCAAGCGCTGCAGTGGCTCCAGGGCCACCGCTGCCCAATGTCCCCACCTGGTGGCCACCACTGCCCACCTGGTGGCCACCCCAGCTTCTCCCATGGCCTCATTGGTAGTTGCCGCCACCGGGGCATCGTGCGGGGCCATTTCCCAGGTCACGTCCTCCCTGATCAGGGCCACCATCAGCTGCCGGGCTGTGACCACCTTCCTGCAGCCGTCTTGGAGCTTGGTGGCCTCTCTGGCTAGCTGGTCCCAGCTGTCCACAAGCTTGGCCACCAGCTCCCACCGTGCCTTGGCCGTGAATCTCATATCGGCCCAGGTGATCCCAGGGGTTGCCCTGAGAGTGGCCAGGGCCCGGCCCAGGGAGGGGACACCACCGTGGCTCAGGATCTTATGGAGGCTCCGGATGAAGTTCTTCACATCTTCATGCAGGGAGTCTTGGGAATTGCGTAGGCAGGTGGCCCTGTGTGGCCCGGTCACGGTGGCCACCACCTCACCCAGGATGGCCACCACGTCCACCATCACCTGCAGCTGTGGAGGGGACACCTGGGGAGGGGACAGGGGAGGTGTCAGGGACCTGGTGGCACTAGTGGCCTCCTGGAGTGGCCCCCTGCCCCCAAGGGGTGCCCTTTGTCCCTCCATCCCTTTGTCAGCCTCTTGTCCCCTCTGCCACCCCCCACCAGCCCCCCTGTCCCCGCATTGCCCCCTCCCTCCTGCAGTGTCACTTTCGTCCCACTCTCTCCCCCACCTCCCCATCGCACCTCTTGGAGCTCTGTGCTCACTGGGGACACCTTGGGGATGCTCTGAGGACACTCTGGGGGTTGAAGGAGCCTTGGGATGTCCTCGGTGGCTCTTTGGCACCGCTCGGCCACCCCACAGGCACTGGGGCTGGTGGGATCACCGGTGAACAAGAACTTGATGGCATCTGGAACTGCCTTCAGCAGGTGACCCTTGGCCAGGCGGGCGTTGGCCTCCCACAGCCGCTCAGCCTCGGCCACCTTGGCCACCAAGGCCTTGGGGACTTTGGAGGACTCCTCATTTGTCCCCTTCAGGGCAGCCTCAATGTCCCTGAGCAGGCGCTGCATCTCCCGGGGGAACGCGGTGGCTTCGTCACATGAGGCCACCAAGCGCTCCAGCAGCCACAGGGCCACCTCCAGCCGCTGTCTCACCATGGTGGCCCTTGCTGCCTCGCTGGCAGCCACCCTGGCCTCTCTTCTCACCCGGGCTTCAGGCCTGGCCACCACCTCGGCCCCCTCCTCCCCGCCCAGGGCCTGACCCAGCTCCACCATGTTTTCCTGAGCTGTCCCATCATGGGCAGCCTCGTCCTGCAGCTTCCTGGCCCGGGCGGTGGCAGTGGCCGCCCTGTTGGCCGCCTCAGTGACCACCCCCCTGCAGGTGTTGTGGAGCTTGGTGGCCGTCCTGGCCAGCTTGGCCCATCTGTCCACAAGCACAGACACCGACCGCTGCCACTTGCTGGCCACCATTGTCACATGGTCCCATTCGGTCCATTTGGTGCTCTTGTAGGCAGTAAGGGCCTGGCTCAGGGAGGTGAGAGGGTCACCATCATTGTAGGTGGGAGGTTCATCATCATTGTAGGTGACATTGCGGTGCCACCAGGTGTCATCTGTGCAGTACAGGGTGACGCGGAGGTTCTCAGTGAAGTCCACCAGGTCCCAGTACAGGCTCGCTGTGGACACGGGCAGCATCTCCTCGTCCCGCCTGGGCAGGGTGGCCAGCAGCTCACCCAGGATGGCCACCATGGTGACCTGTGGCTGCAGCAGGGCTGGGAAGAGCTGGGGAGGGGACAGGGGAGGTGTCAGGGACCTGGTGGCACTTATGGCCTGCTGGGGTGTTCCCCATCCACTGCGGTGTTCCTTTTGTCCCCTCCGTCCCTTTGTCAGCCTCTTGTTCCCTCTGTCACCCCCTGTCTATCCCCTCATAGCCCGTTCCACCCAGCGCTCCCATTGCCGTCCACTCTGCCACTCCCCTCAGCCCCCATGTCCCCTCTCCCCCCATGTGTCCCCTCTTCCCCCCCTTTCCCCGCCACCCCTCTGTCACCTCCCCCCTTCCTGCCACTCCCTCCTGTCCCCTTTGCGAACCCCTGTCCCCTCCTGCCATCCTTCCTGTGTCCCCCCCATTCCCCCATTGCCTCCCCTTCCATCCCAGTGTCCCCTCTGTCCCCCTCTCCCCCAGCCCCGTCACACCTCTTGGAGCTCCATGCTCACTGGGGACACCTTGGGAATGTTTTGGATACTCTCTGGGGGTCGAAGGAGCCTTGGGATGTCCTCAGTGGCTCTTTGGCACCGCTCGGCCACCACACAGGCACTGGGGCTGGTGGGACCACAGGTGAAATAGAAGTCGATGATGTCTTGAAGTGTTCCCAGCAGGTGATATTTGGCCAGGCAGGCGTTGGCCTCCCACAGCCGCTCGGCCTCAGCCACCTTGGCCACCAAATCCTCGGGGACTTTGGAGGACACCTCATTTGTCCCCTCCAGGGTGACCTCGATGTCCCTGAGCAGGCGCTGCAGCTCCCGGGGGAACGCGGTGGCTTTGTCACACGCGGCCACCAAGCGCTCCAGCAGCCCAAGGGTCACCTCCATCAGCTGTCTCACCATGGTGGCCCTTGTTGCCTCACCGGCAGCCTCCATGGCCTCTCTCCTCGCCTTGCCCTCCTCACTGCCCAGGACCTGACCCAGGTCCCCCATGTTTTCCTTAGCTGTCCTATAAAGGGAAGCCAAGTTCTGCAGCTCCCTGGCCCAGGCGGTGGCCCTGCCCGCCCTGTCGGCCGCTTCAGAGGCCACCTCCTTGCAGATGTCACGGAGCTTGATGGCCTTTGTGGCCACCTGGGCCCAGCTCTTCTCGAGCGTATCCACTGACCGGTGCCACTTGCTGGCGGCCATTGTCACACGCTTCCGGGATGTCCATGGGGTGCTCTTGTAGGCGGCCAGGACCTGGCTCAGGGAGGTGACAGGGTCATCTTCATTGGAGGTGACATTGTGGTGCCTGCAGGTGTCATCAATATTGCTCATGGTGGCCCAGAGCTCATTGGTGAATTCCTCCAGATCCCAGTATGGGCACCCTGGGGACATGAACACCAGCATCTTCTCATCCACCCTGGGCAGGGTGTCCAGCAGCTCCCCCAGGATGGCCACCACGGTGACCTGTGGCTGCAGCAGGACCAGAGACAGCTGGGGAACAGACAGGGGAGGTGTCAGGGACCTGGTGGCACTTGCGGCCTCCTGGGGTGGCCCCCCAGCCACCAAGAGGTCCCCTTTATCCCCTCCATCCCTCTGTCAGCCTCTTGTTCCCTCTGCCACCACCCTGCCCCCACTGCTGTCCCTCTGCCTCCACCCTCCATCCTCTGTGTCCCTCCCATCCCCCTATTCCCCCCCTCTCCCTCCCCCTTGCCCCGTCACACCTCTTGGAGCTCCTTGCTCAGTGGGAACACCTTGAGGACACCTTGGGGATGTTTTCGGGGTCGAAGGAGCCTTGGGATGTCCTTGATGGCTCTTTGGCACCGCCGGGCCACCCCAGTGGAGCTATTGTCACCAAAATTGAAATAGAACTTGACGATGTCATCAACTGCCCCCAGCAGGTAATCCTTGCCCAGGCAGGTGGTGGCATCCCACAGCCACTCGAACTCGGCCACCTTGGCCACCAAGTCCTTGGGGACATTGGGGGACGCCTCATTTGTCCCCTTCAGGGCAGCCTCAATGTCCCCAAACTTTTGCTGCAGCTCCCGGTGGAACTTGCTGGCTTCTTTACATGCGTCCACCAAGCGCTCCAGCCGCTCCAGGGCCACCTCCAGCTGCTGTCTCCTCCTGGTGGCCCTTGTTGCCTGGGTGGCAGCCACCATGGCCAATCTCCTCACCTGGGCTCCATGCCCGGCCACCACCTCAGCCCCCTCCTCCCTGCCCAGGGCCTGACCCAGCTCCCCCATGTTTTCCTGAGCTGTCCCATAACAGGCAGCCTCGTCCTGCAGCTCCCTGGGCCGGGCGGTGGCAGTGGCCTTCTCAGAGGCTGCCTCATTGACCGCCTCCCTGCAGGCATTGCGGAGCTTGGTGGCCTTCCTGGCCAGCTGGGCCCACCTGTCCGCAAGCATTGACACGCGCCACACGCTGGCTGCTGTTGTCACATTGAACCAGGTGGTCCATGGCGTGCTCTCGTAGGCGGCCAGGGCCCGGCTCAGGGAGGTGACAGGGTCACCAATACCGTCGCGGTCCTTGCAGTGGTACCAGACACACTCAGTGTACCCCATGGTTTTCCAGAGATCATAGGTGAATTCCTTCAGGTCCCTGTGTAGGCACCCTGGGGGCAACAGCAGCATCATCTCCTCATCCTCCCTGGGCAGGGTGTCCAACAGCTCGCCCAGGATGGCCACCACGGTGACCTGTGGCTGCAGCAGGGCTGGGGACAGCTGGGGAGGGGACAGAGGAGGTGTCAGGGACCTGGTGGCACTTAGGGCCTCCTGTGGTGGCACCCTGCCCCTGAGGGGTCCCATTTGTCCCTCCATCTTTTTGTCAGGCTCTTCTTCCCTCTGCCACACCCTGCCCCTCCCCTCAAAGCCCCTCCCACCCCCTGCCCCCAATGCTGTCCCCTCTGCCACACCTTCCAGCCCCCCATGTCCCCTCCCCACCGTGTACCCCCCATTGCCCTCTGCCCCCTTACCCCTTTTCCCTCCACTCCTCTGTCACCTCCCCACTTCCTGCCACTCCCTCCTGTCCCCTCCCACCATCCCTGTGTTCCCTCCATCCCCAATAATTGCCCCTTCCCCCTCAGGGTCCCCTCAGTCCCCCCTCCCCCGTTAAACCTCTTGGAGCTGCATTCTCACTGGGGACAACTTGGGGAAACTCTGGGGACACTCTGGGGGTTGAAGGAGCCTTGGGATGTCCTCGATGGCTCTTTGGCACCGCTCGGCCACCTCACAGGGGCTGTTGGGACCACCATTGAACAAGAACTTGATGTCTGGAACTGCCCCCAGCAGGTGATCCTTGGCCAGGCGGGCGTTGGCCTCCCACAGCCGCTCAGCCTCGGCCACCTTGGCCATCAAGTCCTCAGGGACATCGGGGGATGCCTCATTTGTCTTCTTCAGAGCAGTCTCGATGTCTCTGAGCAGGCGCTGCTGCTCCCGGGGGAACGCGGTGGCTTCGTAACATGCAGCCACCAAGCGCTCCAGCAGCCCCAGGGCCGCCTCCACCCGCTGTCTCACCATGGTGGCCCTTGTTGCCTCGCTGGCAGCCTCCATGGCCTCTCTCCTCACCTGGGCTTTGTAGATGTCCTCCTCCTCGGCCCCCTCCTCCCCGCCCATGGCCTGACCCAGCTCTCCCATGTTTTCCTGAGCTGGCACATAAAGGGCAGTCCAGTCCTGCAGCTCCCTGGCGGTGCCCACCCTGTCGGCCGCCTCAGTGGCCACGTCTCTGCAGGTGTTGTGGAGCTCGGTGGCTGCCCTGGCCAGCCGGGTCCACCTGTCCACAAGCACAGCCACCAACCCCTGCCACTCATTGGCCGCCATTGTCACATCATTCCAGGTGATCCCTGGGGTGCTCCTGCAGGCTTCCAGGGCCTGGCTCAGGGTGGTGACAGGATCCTTATCATCAGAGGTGACATTGCGGCGCCACCAGGTGTCATCAACGCAGTACACGGTGACCCGGAGGTCCCTGGTGAAGTCCGCCAGGTCCCAGTACAGGCGCAATGCAGACACAGGCAGCAGCATCTCGTCCCTCCTGGGCAGGGTGGCCAGCAGCTCGCCCAGGATGGCCACCACGGTGACCTGTGGCTGCAGCAGGGCCACGGAGAGCTGGGGAGGGGACAGGGGAGGTGTCAGTGACCTGGTGGCACTTGTGGCCTCCTTGGGTGGCCCCCTGACATTGAGTAGTCCCCTTTGTCCCCTCTGTCCTTTTGTCAGCCTCTTGTTCCCTCTATCCCACACTGCCCCTTCCCTTGTAGCCCTTCCTGCCCCTGCTCCCACTGCTGTCCCTTATGCCAGCACCCATGTCCCCTCCCCTCCTTATTCCCTCCATTCCCCACTGCCCCCTTCCCGCCTTTCCCCTCCCCCTGTCTGTCACCTCCCCCCTTCCAGCCACACCCTCCTGTCCTCTTTGTGACCCACTGGCCCCTCCTGCAAACCCCCATGTCCGCCCCATCACCTATTGCCCCCTCCCCCCTAGTGTCCCCTCTGTCCCCCTCTCCCCCCATCCCTCTTTCACACCTTTTGGAGCTCCATGCTCACTGGGAACACCTTGGGGACACCTTGGGGACGCTCTGGGGGTTGAAGGAGACTTGGGATGTCCTCGATGGCTCTTTGGCACCACTCGGCCACCCCACAGGCACTGGGGCTGGTGGGACCAGCAGTGAAATAGAAGCTGATCATGTCTTGAAGTGTCCCCAGCAGGTGATCCTTGGCCAGGCGGGCGTTGGCCTCCCACAGCTGCTCGGCCTCGGCCACCTTGGCCACCAAGTCCTCGGGGACATTGGGGGACGCCTCATTTGTCCCCTCCAGGGTGGTCTTGGTGTCCCTGAGCCGCCACTGCAGCTCCCGGGGGAACGCGGTGGCTTCGTCACACGCGGCCACCAAGCGCTCCAGCAGCCACAGGGCCGCCTCCAGCCGCTGTCTCACCATGGTGGCCCTTGTTGCCTCACTGACAGCCACCCTGGCCTCTCTCCTCACCTGGGCTTCACGCTCGGCCACCACCTCATCCCCCTCCTCCCTGCCCGCGGCCTGACCCAGCTCCCCCATGTTTTCCTGAGCTGTCCCATCATGGGCAGCCTCGTCCTGCAGCCCCCTGGCCTGGGCGGTGGCTGTGGCCGCCTTGGTGGCCAAATCCCAGCAGGTGTCATGGATCTTGGTGGCTTTCTCAGCCAGCTTGGCCCACCTGCTCACAAACGCATACGCCGACCTGTGCCACTTGCTGGCTGCCATTGTCACACGGTCCCGGGTGGTCCCTGGGGTGCTCTTGTAGGCAGCCAGGGCCTGGCTCAGGAAGGTTACAGGGTCATCGTCATCATCGGCGGTGACATTGCGGAGCCACCAGGTTCCCTCAATGCAGTACAGGGTGACCCGGAGGTCCCTGGTGAAGTCCTCCAGGTCCCGGTACAGTCTCCCTGCAGACCCAAGCAGCAGCATCTCCTTGTCCCATCTGGGCAGGGTGTCCAGCAGCTCACCCAGGGTGGCCACCACGGTGACCTGTGGCTGCAGCAAGGCTGGGGACAGCTGGGGAGGGGACAGGGGAGGTATCAGGGACCTGGTGGCCCCCGGCCCCCGAGGGGTTCCTTTTGTCCCTTCCATTCATTTCTCAGTCTCTTGTTCCGTCTGCCACCCCCTCCCCTTGTAGTCCTTCCCACCTCCCTCCCCCAATGCTGTCCCCTCTGTCACCTCAGCAGGCCCCGTGTCACCTCCCTCCCCAGTGTTCCCTCTCTCCCTCTACCTCTCCTCACCCCCCAGCCCGTGTCACACCTCTTGGAGCTCCATGCTCACTGGGGACTCCCTGGGGACACTCTGGGGACACTCCGGAGGTTGAAGGAGCCTTGGGATGTCCTCGATGGCTCTTTGGCACCGCTCGGCCACCCCACAGGCACTGGGGCTGGCGGGACCACCAGTGAACAAGAACTTGATGCTGTCTGGAAATGTCCTCACCAGGTGACGTGTGGCCTGGCGGGCATTGGCCTCCCACAGCCGCATGGCCACGGCCGCCTTGGCCACCAAGGCCTCAGGGACATTAGAGGACTTCGTGTTTCTCCCCTCTGCGGTGGCCTTCATATCGTCGGCCAGGTGCTCCAGCTCCCGGGGGAACGCGGTGGCTTCGTCACACGCGGCCACCAAGCGCTCCAGCAGCCCCAGGGCCGCCTCCAGCCGCTGTCTCACCATGGTGGCCCTTGTTGCCTCTCTGGCAGCCACCATGGCCTCTTTCCTCACCTGGGCTTCAGGCCCGGCCACCACCTCAGCCCCCTCCTCCCTGCCCAGGGCCTGACCCAGCTCCACCATGTTTTCCAGAACTGTCCCATCACGGGCAGCCTCGTCCTCCGGCTCCCTGGCCCAGACAGTGGCAGTGGCCACCATGTTGGCTGCCTCATTGGCCACCTCCTTGCAGGTGTCACGGAGCTTGGTGGCTTTCTTGGCCAGCTGAACCCACCTGTCCGTGAGCGCTCCCAGTGGCATGTACCATCTGGCTAACGGCCAGAGCACACGTTTATGGGGAGGGGGCCCTGGGGTGCTCTCATAGGCGACCAGGGCCTGGCTCAGGAAGGTGAGAGCGTTTTTATCATCGTTGGTGACATTCCAGCCCCGCCAGGTGTCATCAGTGCGGTACAGGGTGGCCCGGAGTTCCCTGGTGAATTCCTCCAGGTCCCGGTGCAGGCTCACTGCAGACCCGAGCAGCGCCTCGTTCTCCCTGGGCAGGGTGGCCAGCAGCTCACCCAGGATGGCCACAGCGCTGTCCTGTGGCTGCAGCAGGGCCGGGGACAGCTGGGGAGGGGACAGGGGAGGTGTCAGGGTCATGGTGGCACTTGTGGCCTCCTGGGCTGGCGCCTGTGCCCTCCTGAGCTCCCCTTTGTCCCCCCCCTGGAGGGCTCTGCTGTGCCCTCTGTCCCTTTGTCACCCTCTCCAACACCTCTGCCACCCCCTGCCGCCTCCTGTTGTCCTCTCCCACCTCTCTGTCACCGTCCCCCTTCCTACTGTGCCCTCCTGTCCCCTTTGCGACCCCCTGTCCCTCCCGCCACCCCCGTGTCCCCTCCATGCCCCACTGCCTCCTTTCACACTGCTCCCCCCCCGTGTCCCCTCTGTCCCCCCCGTGTCCCCTCTGTCCCCTCCCAACCCACCACTCCAGGATTGTCGCACCTCGAGGGGCTCCATGGCAGCTGGGGACGCTCAAGGGACACTCCGGGGATGCCGTGGGGACACTCCGGGGACACTCCAGGGCCACTGTGGGTGACAAACACGCCCGTGTGAATGTTGGGGACAGGCAGGAACGCAGCGCGGCTGCATAGGGGAAACAGGAAGAGGTGATGTCACCGCCACCCCTCCCCCCACTGTGGAACCAGGGCAGGGCCCCAATGTCCCTCCCGATGTCCCCAATGGGACCCCAATGTCCCCTCAGGGTCCCCAGCTAGGCTCAAGTGTCCCCCAATGTCCTGCTGGGGACTCGTGTGACACACCAGGGACCTGTTGGGGACACTGTGGGGACATCGGGGACATCGGGTGACCCAAAATGGGACAGGGGACGTCAGGGTGGCCCCAGTGTCCCCCAGGGAAGCACACGGGGGTGTCCCCAAGGGAAGGGCACAGGGGTGTCCCCAGGGTCCCCAACAGGACCCCGGTGAGTCCCTGGTGTCCCCAGCTGGACATCAGGGGCACTTGTGGGGGAAATCAGGCCAGCACCAGGGCCATGTGGAGACACTCAGGGGACATCGGGGTCCCATTGGGGACATTGGGGAGATATTTGGGACCCTGCCCTGTCCCCGCGTGTCGGGGGGGTCAGGGCAGACAGTGAGGTCACCTCTTCCTTCTTCCTCCATCAGGCCGTGCCACATTCCCGTGTGTCCCCAGCTGGTACCTGAGGGTGTTTGTCACCCGGAGTGTCCCCAGAGTATCTCCAGAGTGTCCCCAGATGTCCCCAGGGGCCATGGAGCCCCTCAGGGTGTGACAATCCCGGGGTGGGGAGACACGGGGGTGACAGAGGGGACCGGGTGGCATGGTAGGAAGGGGGGAGGTGACAGAGGGGTGGAGGGGGCCAAGGGTGGCAGAGGGGACAGTGACAGGGTGGCAGAGGGTGGCAGAGGGGATGACAGAGTGGCAAAGAGACAGAGGGGACAGCAGAGCCCCCCAGGAAAGGGGACAAAGGGGACCCCAGGAGGCCACAAGAGCCACCAGGTCCCTGACACCTCCCCTGTCCCCTGCCCAGCTGTCCCTTCTCAGGTGCTCTGGGCTCTGGTGGCCGTGGTGCCACCCTGGGCAAGGCGACGGCCACCGTGACTGGGCCCCAGAGGGATGAGCAGCAGCGCGTGTCCCCAGAGTGTCCCCAGAGTCCCTGAGGAGCTTTGCCTGGGGCCTCCATAACGCCCTGAAGCACCGTGGTGTCACCTCCCTGGGCCACCGCGATGTCCCCTCCCTCAGCCAGGCCCTGGCCACCCTCGGGTCCACCCCAGGGTCACCTGGGCCAAGGTGAGAGCCTCAGCCTGGGCCTGGCGGGAGTCGGTGGCCCTGCTGGCCCAGAGCCTGGGGGGCCTCTGAGCTCTGTGAGCCTTGCGAGGACAAGGCCACCACTGAGGCCACCACTGAGGTCACCACCCAGGCCAGGGACCTGCAGGATGAGGCCACCTGCAGGGAGACAGCTGGGGACAACCTGGTGGCCACGGCCCAGCAGCCGCCAGTGGCCCTGGACAGGGAGGAGGTGGCCTCGGCAGGGGTTGCATATCAGGCTTGGGTGGCAGCGGCCACTGAGGAGGAGGAGGAGGAGGAGGAGGAGGAGGAGGAGGCAGCCAGTGAGGATGGGACAGTGCTCAGAAGTGGCCCTGGGGCTGCTGGAGCACTTGGTGGTTGCGTGTGAAAGTGCCAGGCATTTCATCTTTGAGATGCACCGCTGGCTCGAGGCCATCAAGGCCATGCTGAAGGGGACAAATGTCCCCAGGGCCTTGGTGGCCACAGGGCCCACCTGGCCATGTGTCACCTGCTGGGGACACTTGGGGACATCTGCAGGCTCCTCACAAAGCCCCCTGAGAGCTCTTGTGGCTCTGATGGCCCTGGTGGCCCAGGTGGCTTTGGTGGCTCCGATGGCTCTGATGGTTGCACGGTGGCCGAGCGGTGCCAAAAAGCCATCGAGGACATCCCGAGGCTGCTGCGGGGAGAGTGATGTCACCGCTGTGATGTCATTGAGGGCGATGACATCATCGGGTACAGCGCTGCTGTCACCTGTGCCCTCTCCCCATCCCACATGGGATTCGAGACGAATTTGGGGAATTTTCTGGGAATTTCCATTGACACTGTCCCAAATCCACATGGGGATTCCTGGGGTGACATCACTGGGGACACTCAGGGACACTCTGGGAACACACAGGGGAACTCTGGGACAGTCTGGGAATGCTCAGGGACACATAGGGATACTCAGGAAAAATCGGGGAGGGCAGTCAGGGGCACTCAGGGAAACTCTGGGACAACTCTGGGACATACGGGGGACACTCAGGGACACTCAGGGACACTCTGGGGACACTGAGGGACAGAGGTCAGGGGTGAATGAGTCCCCTCAGCATCTTCCAGATTTCCACTGTGCCTGCAGCAGACCTGGGTCATAAATGACAATTTAATAATTGGCTTCTGCAATTCTGCATTGGTTTCTGCAATTCTGCATTGGTAACTGCAATTCTGCATTGACTGCTGCAGTTCTACATTGGCTGCTGAAATTCTGCATTGGCTTTTGCCAAAAAATACTTTCAAATGTATTTTGCTCTGGTACTTGATTATTGATTATTGAAAATTCCTTGTAGCTGCTCGCTGGTACAATATAATCAATCAGTTTATCTGTGCACTGTGTAACCAATTTAATGCTGGAGTAATAAATCAAGACATCATAAGCATTAAAATATTAAAAATGGAAAAATATTAAATAGACAAATAATAAATGTTAAAATAGGGACTATGCAATGTTAAAATGCCTTTGTGTAACTGACTCAGGTGTAAAACAATTCCCTTGTTTCTCACACCTGGGCCCGGCCTCTCCAGGTGATGATAACCGTGACACAAACCTGATAAGAATTTATGAATTGATCAGGGGGTGTGAAACACCAGGATGGAACCAGGAGAAGAAATCAAATATATTGACCCAATCTACAGAATGTCCTGCAGACAAGTCAGAGGCACAAACCAAACAGGAGTTCCTGGGACATCCAAACATCCCGGGAATGTTTGGATAATGTCTGAACTCAGGAATGTGTTTGCAGCCCAGCGGTGGAACCGGATCTGGAGAACAATGGGTTAAATTACGGGCAAGTTTTTTGGCCAAGTGCTAAAATCCTTTTATAGCCCCGATTAAACATTTACAATTTTCAAGGAGTGAGCTTTGTTTCTCACACCCGGCTGTGGTTTGGGGCCCCCCCCGCTGCTGAGCACTGACCCCGCCCCGGGTGTCGCTGGAACCCCCAAAAACCGCAGCCGCCACCAGCCCTTGTTGGGGGTTGGGTTTTTCTGTTCTTTCCTTGTTTCTTGTGCATTTTTTCCCACTGAGTTGCTGAGAGGCGCTGATGGCTGAGTGCTTGAGAAGGCGGGGAGGGGGAACTCCTCTGGTTTTTGGGAGTTTCTCTGGGAGGGGACACAGAGACACCGGGAGAATGGGGGGCAGGGTTGGGGGCAGCCTCTCTCTGTCGCCCTTTGGCATCGGAGGAGGGCGGCCAGGCTGTCCCTGCAGAGAGAATTCAGTGGCACCGCTGGAGCTCAGCCCTGAGGGACCGATCACCGTCTGCCCGTGTGCCCTGGGAATCCTCAAATCCGTGTGTCCTGGGAATCCTGAAATTTGTGTGCTCTGGGAATCCTGAATTCTGTGGGCTCTGGGAATCCTGAATTCTGTGTACCCCGGGAATCCTGAATTCCATGTGCCCTGGGCATCCTGAATTTTGTGTTGTTAAAAACGAGAGCAGGCTCCCGGTACTAAAGTGATTTCAGTATTTATTATCAGAAAAAGAAAGGCCCAAAGCAAGGGGGCCCTGGGGCCGAGCAGGACCGTTCCCATCGAGGATGCTGCAGCGCCGGCGCTGGGGCTGCTTCAGCAGCGATGGCCCCGATGTCCCCAATGGAGCAGCACAAATTCAGTGGGTCAGAACCCGTCTGCCATCCTCTGTGCCCTCCACCCCTCTGTCACCTGCCCCCTTCCTGCCACCCTCCTGTCCCCTCTGTCACCCCCGTGTCCCCCCATACCGGGATTGTCGCACCTCGAGGGGCTCCATGGCCATTGGGGACACGGGGGACACTCTGGGGACACCTTGGGGACACTCAAGGGACAGTCCCGGGACACTCCAGGTGACAAAGAAGCCCCGGTGACAGTTGAGGGCACACAGGGAAATTGCACAGACAAATGGAGGATGCAGGAAGAGATGACGTCATTGTCCCCCATGACCCCCCCCACCTGTGGGGCCAGGGCAGGGTCCCCCCAATGTCCCCACAGGGACCCCGATGTCCCCTGAGTGTCTCCACATGGCCCCGGTGTTGCCCCGATGTCCCGTTGCCCACAAGGCTCAAGTGTCCCCCTGATGTCGGCTGGGGACCCCAGGGACTCACCGGGGTCCTGTTGGGGACCTTGGGGACACCCCTGTGACCTTCCCTTGGGGATGCCCCCGTGTCCTTCCCCTGGGGACACCAGGGCCACCCTGACGTCCCCTGTCCCATTTTGGGTCACCACGATGTCCCTCATGTCCCCACAGTGTCCCCAACAGGAAACTGGTGAGTCACCAGTGTCCCCAACAGGACATCAGGGGACACTTCAGCCTAGTTGGGGACCCTGAGGGGACATTGGGGTCCCGTTGGGGACATCGGGGGGGGACACTGGGGCCCTGCCCTGGTTCCACAGTGGGGGGAGGAGGGGCGATGACGTCACCTCTTCCTGTTTCCTCCATCTGGCTGCGTCCCGTTCCTGCGTGTCCCCAACTGCCACCCGGGCGTGTTTGTCACCCGAAGTGTCCTTGGAGTGTCCCCACGGCATCCCCGGAGTGTCCCTGGAGTGTCCCCAGCTGCCATGGAGCCCCTCGATGTGCGACAATCCCGGAGTGGTGGGGGGGAGGGGACAGAGGGGACACGGGGGTGACAGAGGGGACACGGGGGAGGGTGAAGGGAGACAATGGGAGACAGAGGGGACACGGGGCTGGCGGGAGGGACACGGGGTCGCAAAGGGGACAGGAGGGCATAGGAGGAAGGGGGAGGGTGACAGAGAGGAGAAGGGGGGAGGTGGCAGGGGGGAGCAGAGGGGTCGGGGGGGTGACAAAGTGACAGAGAGGACAGCAGAGCCCTCCAGGGAGGGGACAAAGGGGAGCTCAGGAGGGCACAGGCGGCAGCCCAGGAGGGCACAAGTGCCCCCATGACCCTGACACCTCCCCTGTCCCCTGTCCCCTCCCCAGCTGTCCCCAGCCCTGCTGCAGCCACAGGACAGCGCTGTGGCCATCCTGGGCGAGCTGCTGGACACCCTGCCCAGGGAGAACGAGGCGCTGCTCGGGTCTGCAGTGAGCCTGCACCGGGACCTGGAGGAATTCACCAGGGAACTCCGGGCCACCCTGTACCGCACTGATGACACCTGGTGGTGCTGGAATGTGACCAAGGATGATAATAACCCTTTCACCTTCCTGAGCCTGGACCTGGCCGCCTATGACAGCCAATCAGGAACCCCCCAGAAGCGTGTGATGTGGGACTTACTCGGATGGGACATGTCACTGGGAGCGCTCAAGCGCATGTGGGCGAACCTGACCAAGAAAGCCACCAAGCTCCACAACACCTGCAAGGATTTGGCCACTGAGGCGGCCAACATGATGGCCACTGCCACTGCCCAGGCCAGGGACCGGCAGGCCATGGCTGCCCGTGATGGGACAGCTCAGGAAAACATGGTGGAGCTGGGTCAGGCCCTGGGCGGGGAGGAGGGGGCCGAGGTGATGGCCGGGCATGGAGCCCAGGTGAGGAGAGAGGCCAGGGTGGCTGCCAGAGAGGCAACAAGGGCCACCATGGTGAGACAACAGCTGGAGGCGGCCCTGGGGCTGCTGGAGCGCTTGGTGGCCGCGTGTGACGAAGCCACCGCGTTCCCCCGGGAGCTGAAGCGCCTGCTCAGGGACATGGAGGCCACCATGAAGCAGACAAATTTGGCATCGCCCGATGTTCCCAAGGCCTTGGTGGCCAAGGTGGCCGAGGCTGAGCGGCTGTGGGAGGCCAACGCCCGCCTGGCCAAGGATCACCTGCTGGGGACAGTTCAGTACATCATCAAGTTCTATTTCAATGGTCATCCCGCCAGCCCCAGTGCCTGTGGGGTGGCCGAGCGGTGCCAAAGAGCCATCGAGGACATCCCAAGGCTCCTTCGACCTCCAGAGCATGCCCAGAACATCCCCAAGATCTCCCCAGTGAGCATGGAGCACCAAGAGGTGCGTTGAGAGGGGCCTGGGGATGAGAAGGGGACAGAGGGGACACTCGGGGGCCGGGGACATGGGGGTGGTGAAAGGGGCTGTGAGGGAGGGGAGGGGCAGGAGGGAGTGGCAGGAAGGGGGGAAGTCACAGAGGTGGAGGGAAAATGGAGGGAAGGGAACAGTGGGGTACAGGGGGGACATTGGAGGTGTTGGGGGGTGGCAGAAGGGACAGCAGAGGGGCAGGGGCTTGGAGGGGCTACTAGGGGAGGGGCAGGGGGTGCCAGAGGGAAGAAGAGGCTGACAAAGGGATGAAGGAGACAAAGGGGACCCCTTGGGGGGGCAGGGGCCGCCCCAGAATGCCACAAATGTCACCAGTTCCCTGAGACCTCCCCTGTCCCCTCTCCAGCTGTCCCCGGCCCTGCTGCAGCCACAGGTCACCATGGTGGCCATCCTGGGTGAGCTGCTGGACACCCTGCCCAGGCGGGATGAGATGAAGCTTGTGTCCGCAGTGGACCTGTACTGGGACCTAATGAACTTCACCAAGGACCTCCGGGTCACCCTTTACTGCATTGATGACACCTGGTGGTGCTGCAGTGTCACCTCTGATGGTGATGATCCTGTCACCTCCCTGAGCCAGACCCTGACCACCTGCAAGAGCACCCCATGGACCCTCCAGAACTGTGTTACAAGTGCAGCCAGCAAGTGGCAGCGGTCAGTGGCAGCGCTCGTGAACAGCTGGGCCCGGCTGGCCAGGGCAGCCACCAAGCTCCACAACACCTGCAGAGAGGCGGCTGCTGAGGCGGTTGACAGAGTCACCCTGGCCAGAGAACAGCAGCGCAGGGCTGCCTATGGTGGGACAGCTCAGGAAAACATGGTGGAGCTGGGTCAGGCCCTGGGCGGGGAGGACAGGGCCGAGGAGGAGGACAGCTATAAAGTCGAGGAGAGGATACAGGCCTGGGTGGCTGCCAGCGAGGCAGCAAGGGCCACCATGGTGAGACAGCGGCTGGAGGCGGCCCTGGGGCTGCTGGAGCGCTTGGTGGCCGCGTGTGACGAAGCCACCGCGTTCCTCTGGGAGCTGCAGCGCCTGCTCAGGGACATCGAGGCTGCCTTGAAGGGGACAAATAAGGCGTCCCCCAATGTTTCTCAGGGCTTGGTAGCCAAGGTAGCCGAGGCCGAGCATCTGTGGGAGACCAACGCCCGCCTGGCCAAGGATCACCTGCTGGGGGCAGTTGACGACATCATCAGGTTCTTGTTCACTGGTGGTCGCACCAGCCCCAGTGCCTGTGGGGTGGCCGAGCAGTGCCAAAGAGCCATCGAGGACATCCCAAGGCTCCTACGACCCACGGAGTATTCCCAGAGCATCGCCGAGATGTCCCCAGTGAGCATGGAGCTCCAAAAGGTGTGACAGGATAGGGGGAGAGAGATGGGGACAGAGGGGAAGGGAGGGGGGAGGGGGCAATGGGGGATAGAGGGGACAGAGGGGTGGTGGGAGGGGTCAGGAGGCTGCACAGGGGACAGGAGGGAGTGGTCAGAAGGGGGGAGGTGACACAGGAGGGGAGGGGAAAGGAAGGGGATGGTGCAGTGGTGCATGGGGAGGACATCGTGGGGGAGGGGAGAGCAGGGGTGGTGGGGGTGGCAAAGGGGACAGCGTAGGGGGCAAGGGGTGGGAGGGGCTATGAGGGGAAAGACAGGGGGTGGCAGAGAGAGAAACCGACTGACAAAGGGATGGAGGGGACAAAGGGGACCCCTCTGCGGCAGGGGCCACCTGAGGAGGCCGTCAGTGCCACCAGGTCCCTGACACCTCCCCTGTCCCCTCCCCAGCTGTCCCCAGCCCTGCTGCAGCCACAGGTCACTGTGGTGGCCACCCTGGGTGAGCTGCTGGCCACCCTGCCCTGGTGGGACAAGGAGATGATGATGCTGCTCGAGTCCCTAAGGTGTCTGTCCATTAAACTCCTGGGCTTCACCAGTACGATTGGTTGCACCGTCTATGACATTGATGACGCCTGGTACCACCACAATGTCACCTATAAGCATGTACTTCCCATGTCCCTGAGCCGGGCCCTGGCCGCCTACAAGAGCACCCCATGGACCTCCTGGTTCCATGTGAGAATGGCGGCCAAGAAGTGGCAGGAGGCGGTGGATCGGCATGTTGAAATCTGGGCCAAGCTGGCCAGTAGGGCCACCAAGCTCCGCAATGCCTTCAGGATGACGGTCACTGAGCTGACTGACAAGGTGGTCACCAACACTGCCCGGGCCAGGGAGCTGCAGGACGAGGCTGCCTGTGATGGAACAGCTCAGGAAAACATGGTGGAGCTGGGTCAGGCTGTGGACAGGGAGGAGGGGGCCGAGGTGGTGGCCGGGCATGAAGCCCAGGTGAGGAGAGAGGCCAGGGTGGCTGCCATTCTGGCCACTAGGGCAAGCAAAAGGAGACAGCAGCTGGAGCCGGCCCTGGAGCGCTTGGTGGCCGCGTGTGAAGAAGCCGCCGCTTTCACCCAGGAGCTGCAGCGCAGGGTCGGGGACATCAAGGCCGCCCTGAATAGGACAAATGAGGCATCCCCTGATGTCCCCGAGGACTTGGTGGCCAAGGTGGCCGTGGCCGAGCGACTGTGGACGGCCAATGCCCGCCTGGCCAAGGATCACCTGGTGGGGACACATGACTACATATACAAGTTCTATATCGATGGTGAACCCGCCAGCCCCAGTGGCTGTAATGTGGCCGAGCGGTGCCAAAGAGCCATCGAGGACATCCCAAGGCTCCTTCAACCCCAAGAGCATCCCCAAGGTGTCCCCAAGGTGTCCCCAGTGAGCGTGGAGCTCCAAGAGGTGCGATGGTGGGGGAACGGGACAGAGGGAACTGTGGGTGGGGAGGGGAGGGGGCAGTGGGGTATAGGGGGGGACACGGGGGGTGTTGGTGGTGGCAGAGGGGACAGCAGAGGGGCATGGGGTGGGAGGGGCTATGAGGGGAGTGGCACGGTGTGGCAGAGGGAACAAGAGGCTGTCAAAGTGATGGAAGGGACAAAGGGGACCACTCAGGGGGAGGAGGCCACCCCAGTAAGCCGCAAATGCCACCAGGTCCCTGACACCTCCCCTGTCCCCTCCCCAGCTGTCCCCAGCCCTGTTGCAGCCACAGGTCACCATGATGGCCATCCTGGGTGAGCTGCTGGACACCCTGCCCAGGCGGCACGCAAAGATGCTGCCTTTGTCCCAAAGGCGACTGTACTGGGACCTGATGGACTTCACCGAGGAGCTCCGGGACAGCCTGTATGGCATTGATGATGCCTGGTGGCACTGCAATGTCACCAACTATGATGACAGCCCTGTCACCTCCCTGAGCCAGACCCTGGCTGCCTACAAGGGCATCCCAGGGACCGCCTGGGGTAATGTGACAATGGCAGCCAGCAAGTGGCACAGGTTGGTGGATGTGCTAATGGACAACTGGGTTCAGCTGGACAGGAAGGCCACCAAGCTTCGTGACGCCTGCAGGAGGTTGGTAAATGAGGTGACCGACAGGGTGACCACCGCCACCGCCCGGGCCAGGGAGCTGCATGACGAGGCTGTTCGTGATGGTGCAGCTCAGGAAAACATGGTGGAGCTGGGTCAGGCCCTGGGCAGGGAGGTGAGGGTCTGGGAGGCGAGAGTGGCCAGTGCTCCTGCCCGTTATGGGGCAGCTCAGGAAAACATGGTGGAGCTGGGTCAGGCCCTGGGCAGGGAGGAGAGGGCCTGGGTGGGGGTAGTGGCCAGTGTTCCTGTCACCCAGGTAACAAGGGCCACCATGGAGAGAGAGCAGCTGGAGGCGGCCCTGGGGCTGCTGGAGCGCTTGGTGGCCGCGTGTGACGAAGCCACCGCGTTCCCCTGGGAGCTGCACTGCCTGCTCAGGGACATCGAGGCCGCCATGAAGCAGACAAATTTGGCATCGCCCGATGTTCCTGAGGCCTTGGTGGCCAAAGTGGCCAAGGCCGAGCGGCTGTGGGAGGCCAACACCCGCCTGGCCAAGGATCACCTGCAGGGAACAGTTGATGACATCATCAAGTTCTATATCGATGGTGATCCCGCCAGCCACATTGGCTGTGGGCTGGCTGAGCGGTGCCAAAGAGCCATCGAGGACATCCCAAGGCTCCTTCGACCCCCAGAGTGTCCCCAGAGTGTCCCCAAGGTGCCCCCAGTGAGCATGGAGCTCCAAAAGGTGCGATGCGGGTTGGGGGGGGGGGGGGGGGGGGGGGTTGAAAGGGAGAAAGAGGGAACACTTTGGGGGGCAGGGGGCAATGGGCAGTGGTGAAAGGGGCAGTGCGGGATGGGAGGGACAGGACGGAGTGGCAGGAAGGTGGAGAGGTGGAGGTGACAGAGAAGTGGAGAGAACAGGGGGGGAAGGGGGAAGTGGGGGGTGGGGCAGACATGTTGGGTGTTGGGGGGTGACAGAGGGGACAGGAGAGGGGCAGGAGGCGCTCCGAGGGGAGGGGCAGGGGGTGACAGAGAGAACAAGAGGCGGACAAAGGGACGGAGGGGACAAAAGCGGGCCCCTTGGGGGAAGAGGGCCATCCCAGGAAGCTGTAAGTGCCACCAGGTCCCTGACACCTCCCCTGTCCCCTCCCCAGCTCTTCCCAGCCCTGCTGCAGCCACAGGTCACCGTAGTGGCCACCCTGGGTGAGCTGCTGGGCACCCTGCCCAGGCGGGACGAGGAGATGCTGCTGCCCGTGTCCACAGTGAGACTGTACTGGGACCTGGTGGACTTCACTGAGAACCTCTGGGTCACCCTGTACTGCACTGAGGGCACCTGGTGGTGCCGCAATGTCACCCACAATGATGGTGACCCTCTCACCTCCCTGAGCCAGGCCCTGGCTGCCTATGACAGCACCACATGGACCACCTGGGACGATGTGACAATGACAGTCAGCAAGTTGCACAGGTCGGTGAATGTGCTTGTGGACAGCTGGGCCAAGCTGGCCAGGGCAGCCACCCAGATCCACAACACCTGCAGGGATTTGGCCACCAAGGCGGCCAACAGGGTGGCCACTGCCACTGCCCGGGCCAGGGAGCTGCAGGACGAGGCTGCCCGTGATGGGACAGCTCAGGAAAACATGGGGGAGCTGGGTCAGGCCCTGGGCAGGGAGGAGAGGGGGAAAGTGGTGTCTGGGCATGAAGCCCAGGTGAGGGAACAGGCCAGGGTGGCTGCCAGAGAGGCAACAAGGGCCGCCATGGTGAGACAGCAGGTGGAGGCGGCCCTGGGGCTGCTGCAGCGCTTGGTGGCCGCGTGTGACAAAGCCACCGTGTTCCCCTGGGAGCTGAAGCGCCTGCTCAGGGACATCAAGGCCGCCATGAAGCAGACAAATTTGGCATCGCCCGATGTTCCCAAGGCCTTGGTGGCCAAGGTGGCTGAGGCTGAGCAGCTGTGGGAGGCCAACGCCCGCCTGGCCAAGGATCACCTGCTGGGGGCAGTTCCAGATGCCATCAAGTTCTTGTTTACTGGTGCTCCCACCAGCCCCAGTGCCTGTGGGGTGGCCGAGCGGTGCCAAAGAGCCACCGAGGACATCCCAAGGCTCATTCAACCTCCACAGCGTTCCCAGAGCGTCCCCAGGGTGTCCCCACCGAACATGGAGCTCGAAGAGGTGTGCTGGTGGGGCGGGGGAGTGGGGGTGGTAGGGGAGAGAGATGAGGACGGAGGGGACACTGCAGGTGTGGCAGGAGGGGAGAGGAGGTCACAAAGGGGACCAGAGAGAGTAGCAGGAAGAGAGGAGGTGTCGCAGACATTTTTCACAGAAATCCTTTCTTTCAGATTTCTGCGTCTTCTGGAAGGCAGAGGCCTCAGAAGAGAACGTAAACAATTATTATCAGATGCTGTGGAATGCAACAGGGGCACCTTGATTGGCTCATGTTCCCATGTTTATAATTGGAGGCCAATCACGGGTGCAAGCTAGGGACTGAGTCCTTGGACACAACTTTGTTATAGATTGTATTCTTTCTTTCTATTCCTAGCTTAGCAGCTCTGCAACTTCTCTGTTTATTCTTATTAGTATAGTTATAATGTATTATATCTCATATATCAATAAATCCAGCCTTCTGATCTAGAAACAAGATTCACCGTCTCTCTCTCACCAGCAGCGACCCACTCAGGACGCTGTAATAAGGAGGAGACAGAGGGGTGTAGGGGAAAGAGGGACAGTGGGGCAGTGAGAGATGGGGATGACGGGGGAGGGCGGACACAGGGGCTGGGAGGCTGTGGCAGAAGGGACAGCAGGGGATGGCAGGGGCTACAAGTGTGCCGGTAGTGGGTGGCTGAGGGGACAGTGGGGAGGGTGGCAAGGGGTGGCTGAGGGGAGGAGGGCATGGCACTGGAACAGGGGACAGTAGGGCCCTGCAGGGAGGGGACAGGGGCCAACACAGGAGGCCACAAGAGCCACCAGCTCACTGTCACCTCCCCTGTCCCCTCCCCAGGTGTCCCCTCCCCAGCTGCTGGAGGCTCTGGTGTAAGTGGTGGCCACCCTGGGTGAGGTGGCGGCCACTGTGACTGGGCCACACCGGGGCGTGCGGCGCTGTGTGCCCCCAAAATCCCTGCATGCGGCCCTGAGGATCTTCACCTGGAGCCTCCGTAAGGGTCTGGAACACCCCCGTGACACCTCCCTGGGTGACCCTGGTGTCCCCTCCCTGGGCCAGGCCCTGGCCACCCTCGGGGCCACCCCTGGGGCCACCTGGGCCGATGCGAGAGCCGCGGGCAGCGCCTGGCGGGAGTTGGTGTCTGCGTGTGAGGAGAGATGGAAACAGCTGGTCGAGGAGGTCACCAAGCTCCGTGATGCCTGCAAGGACATGGCCCTCGCCTGGGCCAGGGACCAGCAGGACAAGGCCACCCGCAGGGGGACAGCTGAGGACAACCTGGCAGCCACAGCCCAGCAGCTGATGGTGGCTCTGGACAGGGATGAGGAGGCCTCAGTGGGGGCCACACGCGATGCCCAGATGGCAGTGGCCACCAACAAGGCCATGGGAGAAGCTGTGGTGGCCACCAGGCCAGCAAGGGTAGCCATCAGGAGGAGACATTGGGCAGAAATGGCCCTGGAGTCACTGCAGCGCTTGGTGGATGCGTGTGACAGAGTCAGGTTGTTCCTTTCGGAACTGCAGGACTGGCTAGGGGACATCAAGGCTGCCCTGGAGGGGACAAATGACGCATCCCCCGATGTCCCCGAGGCCTTGGTGGCTGTGGTGGCCAAGTTTGAGCAGCTGTGGGAGGCCAGCGCCCGCCTGTTCAAGCATCACCTGCTGGGGACACTTGGGGACATCCACAACCTCTTCTTGAATCCCTATGGTGGCCGTGGTGGCCCCGATGGCCCTGGCAGCCGTGCGGTGGCCGAGCGGTGCCAAAAAGCCATCGAGGACATCCCGAGGCTGCTTCAGGACAGTGACGTCACTGCCACAACATCATCGCGGCAGTGACATCATTGGGGACATCGTTGCTGTCACCTGTCCCCTCCCCGTGCTGTATCTGAGATAAATTCGGGGAATTTTCTGGGAATTTTCATTGAAATTGCCCCAAATCCTGATGGGAATTCCTGGGGTGACATCTCTGGGGACACTCAGGGACACTCGGGGGACACTCAGGGACAGGGGAGAGGGCTGAAGGAGTCCCCTCAAGAGCTTCCAGCTTTCTGCTGTGCCTGCAGCAGAGTTGGGATATAAATGACAACTTAATAATTGGCTTCTGCAATTCTGCATTGGTTTTTGCAATCCTATATTGGCATCTGCACTTTTGTATTGCCTTTCACACATTATTATTGATCACCAGCAGTTTGATACGGTATTTGATACTGATATTGATAATCGATGATTCCTTGCAGCTGCAGGTTGGTTCAGTATAATCTATCAGTTCATGTGTGCATGTAGTTAATTAATTAATTAATTAATATTCTCTATATAAAGCAGACCGGGGTGATCTGAACTTTGTGTCAGATACATCACTGACCCCATTGACAGACGAGTGCTCAATAAATCCATCCCAACGTTCCTTGAGGGGAGCACAGCCAGGGAGCTGCTTCAAGGCGCTGTCACTGAGATATTTCCCCTTGGAAACCCTGGGTGGGAGGCAAATACACCCGAGCAGATGGCAAAATTAAAATGATATCAAACCCTTCAGGAAGTGATCCAACAGCTGAGAGAAGTGGCAGTATTGGAGGTACTCTTTGGGAGGGATGGACAGCATGGAAATGACCTCAACAAGGTCAAGTGGACAGGGCAAATGTTGTGGAGTCTGGCAAATCTGGGGCCATCTCAACGCACCATCTTCATTGCAATGGCTGATGCTGACACCAACCGAGAGACAGTGTGCTCTGTCAACAACAAGCTTAGAAATTGTGAAAAATGCGTATTTTATGGTTGGCTTTTTGCAAATATTAAAATGAATATTATGTGTGTTATGTTAGAATGTGATGCTGTATTAATTTTCTTAAATAGTGTGCTAAATATAGTTTTAGGTTACAACATAATGTTTAAATAGAAACTATGCTTTGTAAGATACTTTTTTCAAAAGGAATGAATAAGGCACTCCCACTGAGATAACAGCCTCAGGACGCTGAAATCTTTCAGAGAAAAAGAATTTATTGCTCCTTATCAGAAGAAACAAAGTTCTTCCTGCCTCGCTCCGCCCTGAAGTCGGGATTCAGAGGAAGAAGTTGACACTGACCAGACAGAATCCTTTGTTTGAATGGAATTTATGCATCACATATGAGGTGTGTGATTATGCAACAGGCTATTGGTTTTAAGATTTTCAGGATTAATCTTTTGTTACTGGGTGTCCTTTTTTGGGCTTATTCTGCCCAGAAAGAGGTACCTAGACTCTTCATAACTCTATTTTTATTGTCTCATATTGTCCTCGTCCCAATATTCCAAATTTTTATTACTAATTGTATTACTATTTTTATAACCATTTTATTACTATTAAACTTTTAAAATTCTAAAAACAAGTGATTGGTACATTTCACAGAAATTATGAGAGTATGATCAATGGCCCCATGCAGGCTCGTGTCGCTGCCATGGTCAAGGAACTCAAAGAGGAGATGAGGGAGATGAGGGAGGAGGTGAGGAAGATCAGTGCAGCACCCGTTGGAGTCACAGGCCCCACAGTCAGAGCCCAACGTCCCCCAGCTCGACAGAGAGGGTGCACCCCAAGGGCTGACCTGTGGTTCTGTCTGTGTGACCTTGGGGGAGACACGGGAAGGTGGGATGGGAAACCCACTTCTGTTGGGAAGGATGAAAGTTTGACAAGAAAGTCTCACAGGTGTGTGTGCTGGGCAGAAAGGTTTTTGAATGGAGAATCTGAAGAAGGAATAGAGATGGAAACAAGTTTTGATATAGAAGAGAAGAATTGCTGAGCCAGTCTCACTGGATAACCAAGGAGGCAAAGGGCGTGTTAGTTAGAAGGGGTTTTTATGGCTTAGAGCAAAGGATAAACCCACCCCAAACAAGAAGATGTTTTTACAGAGCAGAAAGACAGCACAGGCAAACAAGCCTGCCGATGGTGCAAGCAGAAAAAAGGTCTCAGAATTTTCCACTGCAAGAAAACTGAAAAACATCTTCCAGCTTAAACTGTAATGTACTAACTTTTAGTGATTGGAGAATAGTGACATGAATATGGTAATTAGAGTAGTTATGATAGGCTATAGGTAAAAGTTAAGATATAGATTGGTTCTACTGTATTAAGATGCTCAGGAAAGAAAAGTATCTAATGCATTGTAACCAAAATTTAAGGGTATCCAGGCTGCCTGGAGCTGGAGATGACAGCTGTAGGCACAGGCTCTGTCACCCACGACCCTGGACTGCTGTAACATCTTGGAAGTAAGAAACTGGATTTTGAAGAGCTGCCTGAAGTCCCACATCCCTCATTTAGGCTCTTACGGTGGCGCCCAACGTGGGGCACCATTAGTACGAGCACGAATGAGGGATACGGGTCTCCAGGCCTGCCTGCAGCTGGAGCTGACAGCTGTAGGCACAGGCTCTGTCACCCACAACCTTGGACTGCTGTAACACCTTGGATGCAATAAATTGCATTTTGAAGGCCTGTCTGGAGTCCTGCATCTTTCAATCTGACTCTTACGGTGACGCCCAACGTGTGGCACTGTTAGTAAGAGCCTGAACAAGGGATGTGTGTCTCCAGCCTTGCCTGCAGATGGAGCACACACCTGCAGGCACAGGCTCTGTCACCCATGACCCTGGACTGCTGTAACACATCGGATGTACTAAACTACATTTTGAGGAGACCACTAGAGTCCCACATCCCTCACTTCAGCTCTTAAGGTGGCGCCCAAAGTGGGGCGCCATTAGTGAGAGCCTGAATGAGGGATGCGGGTCTCCAGGCCTGCCTGCAGCTGGAGCTGGCAGCTGTAGGCACAGACTCAGTCACCCACTACCCTGGACTGCTGTAACCTCTTGGATGCAATAAACTGCATTTTGAAGAGCTGCCTGGAGACCCACATCCCTCATTTAGGCGCTTACAACCCCTCATCCACATCTGAGACAGAATGGATCCCCTGGGAACTCTGAGAGCTACAAAACACAGACCTCTGCCATATTGCGTCAAGCTTTTTCCACTGCACGAGCAGTGATCCCACGTCTATCGTGCCATCATTAAAAAGCGCTTGGCCTCCCACAAGAAGCCACAGCTCCCTAGAGAATGCCTCTGCAGCGCTGGAAAAAAACCCTTGCTCTCTGGAACACAGAAATAATCTTTCAAAATCACTCCAGGAAGAGGAAATTCATTTCCGCTCCATGAGACCCTTCCAGAGGTCCAAATCCAGAGAATCCTCCATGAAACCCACAGGATTTGCCGTTATCTCAAGAGCTGCAGGCAAAGTGCCAAAGGGCTCACAGTCACTACACCAAAACAGGGAGGGGGAGTAAAACAATATGCACTCACCCGTGGCTGTTCCACACACGGCAGCCACCAGATGTCGCTACAGGACAGGAAATAACATGACATGGACACGCCCCTCTCCCAAGGTAAAAAAGAGCACTTTTAATTTCTGACTCCAACATTTATAGACTTCCAAGTGACAGTGGATTGGAGGGTGAAAGTGCCACCTCTCCAATGACACTGGACAAACCAGCAGTCTATCAAATTTCTCCTCCTTCATAAATGAATGCAAAACAATCGGTTATTTATATAAAGCGTGCGAGAAAGTTCCTTACAAGAATGTAAACATCAGAAGGCTTAAAAAACCATAAAAAATCAGGGCAACAGGGCATTGTTTTTTCCTTATCTCCTATTAATGGGCCCATCAATGCCTTGGCCCATGACTCAGAGATAACTCCCTCCAGCAGCCATTTCTGTTGGATGGGCAATCAAGGACCAATCATGACTCAGAACGATATCAGCCCATCGGGAGATGCTCTGCCCAGGGGGGAGGAGCTCAGCATCCCCACCTGGATATAATCCGGGCTTTGGGACAGAACAGGCAGCCCTTACCCACTGGTTTCCAGAGGACAAGAGTTACCAGATCTCTTCTATGGGATCACCACATCAACGAGACCATTTCATCTGGACTGCTGCCACCACCCTACCTAGCATGGTGTCAGGTTTTGTTCTGACTCTGTCAGTGATTTTATTTTGCACTGTTGGATGTGTTTTGGGGTTTTTTCCCTTTTCCTAATAAATTGCATTTCTGACTTGGAGTCTCTCACAGGTTTTGTTTTCCAACTCGAACATAATTTTGTCACCCAAAGTGGGGCAGCAAGATTTTTGCTCAAGGACCTGCTTACTTTGGGTGGGCAATGTAGAAGGATGGGGAAACCCCTTGTGTACCACAAGGAGACCCATTTTAAGTGAGATCTGTTGTAAGGTTTCATTCGATATTTTATCTATATCTATATATCTATACATCTATATATTTTTATATACTTTAGTATGTACATTATACATTTGTATATATTTTTCTTTTCTATTTCATGTAGTGTGGGTTTTTGTCCCTTTTCCTAATAAATGCTATTTCTGACTTGGAGTCTCTCACTGGTTTTACTTTCAAACCAGAACAGCTGGCCACTGGCGATGGTTGTTTGGCTTGATTGACCAATTGGATCCACTTGTGTGTTGTGACTGTCAGGCAAGGGCCATGGGTTTTTCTTAGTAGTAGAGGATGGTATAACAAAGGGATTGATCAGCCTGCTGCAATCATGGAGTCAATGCTCATTATTCCCCGCTGGGACCGCTGCTACGAGAGGGACTGATGATTTTTCTTTCAGCACTGGACAGTCCTTTTTCCAATGCCCCCATTTCTTACAGGATGCACTCTGAGCCTTCTCCACAGGGGAAGCTTTCTTGGGTGACTTTTCCCGAGATGCCTTCTTGCTAGGTTGGGATTAACTCTTTCAGTTGGGCCCCTGTCTCAAAACACCTTCCAGGCAACCCCAGCAGTTTATCCATGTCTTGAATTCCCTTTGTCTTTTCTTCTTATATCATTTGAATTGTGACCCACAAAAAACAAAACCAGATGTGCTTTACCATCAACTGACTCAGGATCCAGATCAGTATATTTGATGGCAGTTTCTCTTCACCTGTTTAAAACATCAGTGGATGATTCATCATCATTTTGCCTCACTTGGTGAAGCTTTGACCAATTTACAGCCTTAGAGACCTGTTGGAGATGATGGGGAGACGACCATCCTATAATGCATCGAACTCCAATTTTATTGATCAATCAATCACCTTAAAGAACAGTACTAACGAACTTCATGAATATTCTGTAATCCAATTTCATGATAGGCTAACAGAGAAACTTCTAACCACTCCTCTTGTTTTAGAATACCTACAATTGTTTATTAAAAACAGAAACCAAAACAGAAACCAGAAACTAAAACAGAAACCAGTGTTCCCAAAACTTCTACATCTGTTCTCAGGATGGCAGGCCTTCCCAGAGACGGTGTTCTGCTTGTTATGGGAAGACAGTCTGAGAACTCTATTGTTTATAAAGTGATGCCTGAGAGAGTCTAATTGTTTCTACAAATCAGAAGGCTGAGAACTGTTAGAAACTGCTTTTACTTTTCTCTTCTACTTTTCTCTCAATTGTATGTCTCATGGCCTTTTTCTTTAAGCCATTCTTGAAAAACTCTCCAACAGAGACCCCATGTTTTAACCCACATTCCACGAGGCTTTGATATCATTTTAATTTTGCCATCTGCTCGGGTGTGTTTCCATCCCACCCAGGGTTTCCAAGGGGAAATATCTCAGTGACGGCGCCTTGGAGCAGCTCCCTGGCTGTGCTCCCGTCAAGGAGCGTTGGGATGGATTTATTGAGCACTCGTCTCTCGATGGGGTCAGTGATGTGTGTGACTCAGAGTTCAGATCAGACCAGGCTGATTTATAGAGACGATATTAATTATTAATTAATTAATTAATAGGCTGTATGGTGTACACATGAACTGATCGATTTTATTGCTCCAACCAGCAGCTACAAGATATCACTGATAATCAATAACAGTATCAAATATAATATCAAATTGCTGATGATCAATACAATGTGCAAAAGGCAATTATTAAATTGTCATTTATGACCCGGCTCTGTTGCAGGCACAGTGCAAACCTGGAAGCTCTTGAGGGGACTCATTCACCCTGTCCTGTGTCCCTGAGTGTCCCTGAGTGTCCCCGAGTGTCCCTGAGTGTCCTCAGAGTGTCTCTGAGGATCTCTGAGTGTCCCCAGAGTTTCCCTGAGTGTTCCCTGAGTATCCCTGAGTGCCCCTGAGCGTTCCTGACTGTCCCAGAGTGTCCCCAGTGATGTCATTCCCAGCAGGATTTGGGACAGTATTATTGAAAATTCCCCAGATTTATCTCAAACACTGAACCGGGAGGGCACAGGTGACAGCAGTGATGTCCCGGATGATGTCACTGCCCCTACGTGAAACTTTCCTGCAGCAGCCTCGGGATGTCCTCGATGGCTTTTTGGCACCGCTCAGTCACCACACTGCTGCCAGGGCCACCACCGGGACTCAAGAGGATGTTGTCAATGTCCCCAAGTGCCCCCAGCAGGTGATCCTTGGCCAGGTGGGTGCTGGCCTCCCACAGCCACTCAAACTTGGACACTTTGGCCATCAAGGCCCTAAGAACATCAGGGGACGCCTCGTTTGTCCCCTTCAGGGTGGCCTTGATGTCCCTGAGCCGCCACTCCATGTTCCAGTAGAACAAGGTGGCCCTGTCACACATGGCCACCAAGTGCCGGAGCAGCCCCAGGGCCACCAATGCCCAATGTCCCCTCCTGGTGGCCACCACAGCCTCTCCCATGGCCTCATTGGTGGCTGTCACCACCTGGGCATCATATGTGGCCATTTCCCAGGCCATCTCCTTGTCCAGGGCCATCAGCAGCCGCTGCTCCGTGACCACCTTCTCACGGAGCTTGGTGGCCTCCCTGGCCAGCCAGTCCCAGCTGTCCACGAGCCTGGCCACCAACTCCCGCCACGCCTTGGCCGCGGCTCTCCCATTGGCCCGGGTGGTCCCAGAGGTGGCCCCGCGGGTGGCCAGGGCCCGTCTCAGGGAGGGGACACCAGGCTGGCCCAGGGAGGTGACACCACCGTGGTTCAGGATTGCACGAAGGCCCCGGGTGAAGTTCTTCAGGTCCTCATGCAGGGAGTCTGAGGACTTGTCCCTGTGTGGCCCAGCCAGGGTGGCCACCAGCTTGCCCAGGGTGTCCACCACGGCCACGAGCACCTGCAGCTGTGGAGGAGACACCTGCAGAGGGGACAGGGGAGGTGTCAGGGACCTGGTGGCATTTGTGGCCTCTTGTGGTGGCCTCGGTCCCCTCAAGGGGTCCCCTTTGCCCCTCCGTCCCTTTGTCAGCCTCTTGTCCCCACTGCCACTTCCCGCCAGCCCCCATGTCCCCCTCATTGTCCCCTCTGTGCCCCACTCCCCCCTGTCGCACCTCTTGGGGCTCCATGCTCACTGGAGACACATTTGGGACACTCTGGGGACGCTCTGGGGGTCGAAGGAGCCTTGGGATGTCCTCGATGGCTCTTTGGCACCGCTCGGCCACCTCACAGACACTGAGGCTGGGGAGACCACCAGTGAAATAGAACTTGATGATGTTGTCAACTGCCCCCACCAGGTGATCCTTGGCCAGGCGGGCGTTGGCCTCCCACAGCCGCTCGGCCTGGGCCACCTTGGCCACCAAGCCCTTGAGAACATTGGGGGATGCCTCATTTATCCCCTCCAGGGCAGCCTCAATGTCCCTGAGCAGGCGCCGCAGCTCCCGGGGGAACGCGGTGGCTTCGTCACACGCGGCCACCAAGTGCTCCAGCAGCCCCAGGGCCACCTCCAGCTGCTGTCTCTCCATGGTGGCTCTTCTTGCCTCACGGGCAGCCACCCTGGCCTCTCTCCTCACCTGGGCTTCATGCCCGGCCACCACCTCGGCCCCCTCCTCCCCACCCAGGGCCTGACCCAGCTCCACCATGTTTTCCTGAGCTGTCCCATCACGGGCAGCCTTGTCCTGCAGCTCCCTGGCCTGGGCAGTGCCGGTGGCCGCCCTGTCAGCCGCCTTGGTGGCCATCACCCTGCAGGTGTTGCGGAGCTTGGTGGCTTTCCTGGCCAGCTCGGCCCACCTGTCCAGAAGCACAGACACCGACCCCTGCCACTTGCTGGCCGCCATTGCCAAACGGTTCCGGGTGGTCCCTGGGGTGCTCTTGTAGGCAGCCAGGGTCTGGCTCAGGGAGGTGAGATGGTCATCATAACCGGAGATGACATCATGGCACCTCCAGCTGTCATCAATGCGGTACAGGGTGTACTGGAGCTCCTTGGTGAAATCCTCCAGGTCCAAATACAGGCACCCTGGGGACCCAAGCAGGTGCATGTCTTCTGAACCGGGCAGGATGTCCAGCAGCTCGCCCAGGGTGGCCACCACAGTAACCGGCAGCTTCAGCAGGGCTGGAGACAGCTGGGGAGGGGACAGAGGAGGTGTCAGGGACCTGGTGGCACTTGTGGACTCATGTGATGGCCCCCTGCCCCTGAGGGGTCCCCTTTGTCCCCTCCATCACTTTGTCAGCCTCTTGTCCCTGCTGCCACCCCTTGTCAGTCCCTGTGTCCCCTCCCCCTCCGTGTCCCCCCAGTCACCCCGTGGCCCCTCCCCCCCACAGCATCCTCTCTATCTTCTTCTCTCCCCCACCCCCGTCCCCCCCATCGCACCTCTTGGGGCTCCATGCTCACTGGGGACACCATGGGGAAGCTCTGGGGACGCTCCACGTTGAACGAGGGGGGTTGAACGAGCCTTGGGATGTCCTCCATGGCTCTTTGACACCGCTCGGCCACCTCACAGGCACGGGAGCCAAAGTGACCAGGAATGAAATAGAACTTTATGATGTCTTCAACTGCCCCTAGCAGATGATCCTTGGCCAGGCGGGTGTTGGCCTCCCACAGCTGCACAGCCATGTCCACCTTGGCCTCCAAGTCCTCGTGAACATCAGGGGATGCCTCACTTGTCCCCTTCGGGCCATTCAGGGTGACCCAGAGCAGGCGCTGCAGCTCCCGGGGGAACGCGGTGGCTTCGTCACATGCGGCCACCAAGCGCTCCAGCAGCCCCAGGGCCGCCTCCACCTGCTGTCTCACCATGGTGGCCCATGCTGCCTCACTGGCAGCCTCCCTGGCCTCTCTCCTCACCTGGTCTCCATGCCCAGCCACCACCTCGGCCCCCTCCTCCCCACCCAGGGCCTGACCCAGCTCCCCCATGTGTTCCTGAGCTGTCCCATAACGGGCAGCCTCGTTCTGCAGCTCCCTGGCCCAGGCAGTGGCGGTGACCGCCCTGTCAGCCGCCTTGGTGGCCATCACCCTGCAGGTCTTGCGGAGCTCGGTGGCCTTCCTGGCCAGCTCGGCCCAGCCGTTCACAAGTGCAGGCACCGACCACAGGCACTTACCAACCTCAAATAGGTTATGGAAAAAGGAGACCAATGGGTTTCTCTTGTGGGTGGCCGAGTCCTGCCTCAGGGCATTGGAAGGGCTATCATCATCGCAGGTGACATCTTGGGGCCACCAGGGGTTATCAAAGCGGTGCAGGGTGACCTGGAGCTCCCTGGTGAAGAACTCCACGTCCCAGTACAGGGACCATGGGGACATGGGTAGCAGCATTATCTCATCCCGCCTGCTCAGGGTGTCCAGTAGCTCTCCCAGGATGGCCACCACGGTGACCTGTGGCTGCAGCAGGGCCGGGGACAGCTGGGGAGGGGACAGAGGAGGTGTCAAGGACATGGTGGCACTTACGGCCTCCTGCGGCATCCCTCTGCCCCCGAGGGGTCCTTTTTGCCCCTTCCTGGAGCGCTCTGCTGCCCGTCTGTCCCTTTGTCAGCCCCTCGTCCCCTCTGCCACTCCCCATTGTCCCCTCCGTGTCCCCCCCATCCCCCACTGTCCCCTCTGTCCCCCCTGTGTCCCCTCTGCCCCCTCCCGTCGCACCTCTGGGGGCTCCATGGGGTCACCGGGGACACCCTGGGGACACCTTGGGGACGCTCCGGTGGCGAAGGAGCCCCGGGAACGGCGCGCCGGAAAGGCCCCGAGCGGGATCGGGAGGCGCCGGAAAGGGGGCGGGGGGAGGTGACGTCACCGCCCGCCCTTTCCACGACCGCCCCAGTCCATGGCAAGCTCCAGGATTTGGGCGCTTTGGCTCAATCGCCAAAGGGGATTTTGATTCAGTCCCAGGCGATTTAGGCTCCATCCCGGCATTTCCAGAAGGATTCCGCCGTTCCCGGCTTGATTTATGATGGAACGCGGAGCGCTCTGAGGGGCCGGCGGGACTGCCTTAACAAAGATGGCGGCACAGCTGCCCCGTCATGCAGCGCGGACCAATCAGAAGCCGCGCTTGGCAGAGGTACTGGCGGAAGTTTCCGCCCAGCGGCGTCGGCGGCCGCTTCCGGCGGAAAGGCGGAATTCGGAGTCTGTCAGTGATTTCGTTTTGGACTATTGCATGTATTTTGGTTTTTTTCCTTTTTCCTAATTAATTGTATTTCTGACTTGGAGTCTCTCACTGGTTTTGTTTTCAAACCAGAACAATAACTATTATGACTATTTAGTATTATAGCTGCAATATAACTAGAATATAACTATTATAACTAGAACTATTTAGTATTATAACAGTAATATAACTATTAAAACTATATTTAGTATTATAGCTATAATATAACTATAATGTAACTAATATAAGTGTAACCATTTAGTATTATAACTGCAATAGAACCATAACTAACTCTATTTAGTATTATAAGTAGAACTATAATAACTATTTTAGTACTATAGCTGTAATATGACTAAAATATACTTATTATAACTATTTTAGTATTATAGCTGTAATATAACTTATAACTAGAACTATTTAGTATTATAGAACTAATTATTATTATATCTATAATATATCTAGAATAGAACTCTTATAACTATTTAGTATTTTATAACTATTTACTACTATATCTATATATATCTAGAATAGAACTCTTATAGCTATTTAGTATTTGTCATGGTTTGACACTGGCGTAATGGCAGTGCCCCCATGAAAATATATTTTCCCTATTGTCTCCTGTGAGATGTGACCAGAAATAAAGTAAAGCAGGCTCCAATTTAGCAAAAAAGAAAAAAAAAACCTTATTGACCAACAACTATATGTAAAAAGAAAGACACACAGAACTCAGAATGAAAACCTTCCAAAACATTCCTTCTCCTCTCCACAATTTCCACCACAGCACAATGAGATAAAACCTTAGATTCTCAGTCCAGTTACCATGCCTCAGATAATCAACTCTTAGTTCATCACTGCCCATCAGATAATCAATTCTCAGTTTATCAAGGAGAGAGGAGTCCCTCTTGTACCACAGGCTTCCCCAGCAAATGCAGTAGGAACCTCTTGTGTTTCTGTGTCACACATGGCACCGCCCGGAGAACATTTGCCATGGTGACATCTTCCTTCCATGCCCAGTGCTCTCACCACTGCACATGGACCAGAGCTGCTTCTGGGGTTCCCCTTTTAAGGATGCTTTGCCCAGTTCCAAAAGAGCAACAGTCTCTCACTTTTGGGACACCGGTCCCTCCCAAATTCACCTCCTGGAGCCGAGGGGGTCTCAAGAGCTGAGATCTTCTTCCTCACTGAAGATCAAAGGCAACCACTGCTCTCTTCACTCATTGTCTCTGTTCACGCCACTCCTTTGCATCACATCGCTGCACTCTTGGCTCCGAGCCATTGCCTCCCCCTAAATGCACTCTCTGTGTCACAGAAAAAAAATAGTTCTGTCCATGGCTATACCAGAAAAGTCCAGCTAAAAGGCCACGCCATCATCTGCTCTATGCGAAGATTTCTCTCAACTTCTTCTGATATCTTTCTCTTGCACACAGTTTGATCACACTCCTCTATTTCTTTTTATTTCATCTCTATCTCTGTGGTCATTCAGCTCCAGAATAATCAGCTTGTGTAAAGTTTCTATCATCTAAGAGAAGAGTTCCAATCTCAGGCTCTGCCTGTCCAGAACTCTCACGCTGCCCTGCCCAGCGCCTTCTCGCTGCACCCTCACTGCACCACCCGCCCCTTCTCCTTCTCAGCCAGCCTTGCTGCCAGCACATGATATCCAGTTTCACAGGAGCACAAACACAGACACAAGCACGAGCTCTGTGTCTCTCTCCCGGGGCAGGGGAAGAGCTGCCCGCTGCTTCTCAGCGTTCTTCTCCCCTTCTCTCTTGCCAAAGCCTTCACTTCCCTTCTCTGTCCCAAGCTCTCACCTCCCTCACGCGGCCGCACGGCTTCCCCTGCCCCGCTCAGCCCGCAGCTGAGCAGGAGAGCTCTGACTTCTCTCACAGAGCAGAACTGAAAGAGCTTCCCCTGAGAGTTCTCTGCTTTTAACCCCCTGTACTCTCGGAAGCGTGTCCATATCCTCTGTAGCCACACCAAATGCCAATATTCCAATATCAGCACTTATTAGTTTAACCACCAAACTCTCAAAAAACTCACTTCCTTTTTAAGGGAAAACAATCCCAGAAATTAGAATCTTGATTTGTTATATGTTTCCAATATTTGTATAAGGTTTCTATTGCCCAGAATGGGTCAATATAATCTCCTGAGCATTCAAACTTCAAATGGGTCAATATAATCTCCTGAGCATTTTTTCTTTTTCACTGTATACCCATCGCCTTTCAGTTTTTTCTATTGACCAATATGAATGGGGAGTTTCTGGGATCCACCTGGTGTGTGTGTGTCATTTGCTGCCAGATATCTTTTACATGGAGTTTCTCCTACTTCTATAGGATACATTTTCCCTTTTCTTGATCAACCCTCTTCCCTGATTATTGTTGATTTTATCTTTCACTATGCTTCCCTTCTTTTGGGTATTGCCATGTTTTTTCTTGATGTAATCAATTTTGAAATGACAAGGGGAACTGAACTGATACTGTCCCATGGACAAATTTCAGTTATTTTTGCCCCCGCCCCCACCTAACAATCAGTCCAATTAATTATTTTGTAATCTTTTCCACCATATCAATAAAAAGATTCTTTCCATATATCTGTCCCTCTCTATCCCTTTGTCTTTTCAGTTGCACTTCTTTCTCTTTTCATGCATCCTCCAAGTTGGTTTCACTTTCTTTTTCCAAACACACCCATCTTTCTTTCACAGGGCACTCTCCTGACATCTTCTGGCTGGGGATTGCAATGTTTTTAACCAGCTGTGAAAAATGCATATTTTATGATTGGCTCTTTGCTATTATCAAAATGAATTCTATGTGTTATGTTAGGAAGTTATACTGTATTAATTTTTTAAAGTAGTGTGTTAAGTAGAGTTTTAAATTAAAACATAATGTTTAAATAGAAACAATGTATATTGGGATATTTTTTAAAGAAAGGAATGAGGTACTCACACCAGATAGCAGCCACAGGACACCTAAATCTTTCAGAGAAAGAGAATTTATTGCTCCCTTATCAGAAGAAACAAACTTCTTCCTGCCTTGCTCAGCCCTGAAGACGTTATCAGGATTCAGAGGAAGAATTTGACACCAAACAAAATCCTGTGTTTGAATGGAATTTATGCATCACGTATGAGGTGAATGAATATGCAACAGGCTATTGCTTTTAAGCTTTTAAGGATTAATCTTCTGTTACTGGGTGTCCCTTTTTTGGGCTTATTTTGCCTAGAAAGAGGTACCTGGACTGGCCATAACTCTTTATTTTTATTGTCTCATATTGTCCTCCTCCCAATATTCCAAATTTTTATTACTAATTGTATTACTATTTTTATAACCATTTTATTACTATTAAACTTTTAAAATTCTAAAAACAAGTGATTGGTGCTTTTCACAGAAATTATGAGAGTATGATCAATGGCCCCATGCAGGCTCGTGTCTCTGCTGTGGTCAAGGAACTCAAAGGAGAGATGAGGGAGATGAGGGAGGAGGTGAGGAAGATCAGTGCAGCACCCGTGCGAGTCACAGGCCCCACAGTCAGAGCCCAACGTCCCCCAGCTCGACAGAGAGGGTGCACCCCATGGGCTGACCTGTGGTTCTGTCTGTGTGACCATGGGGGAGACACGGGAAGGTGGGATGGGAAACTCACTTGTGTTGGGAAGGATGAAAGTTTGACAAGAAAGTCTCACAGGTGTGTGTGCTGGGCAGAGAGATTTTTGAATGGAGAATCTGAAGAAGGAACAGAGATGGAAGGAAGTTTTGATTCAGAAGAGAAGAATTGCTGAGCCAGTCAGACTGGATAACCAAGGAGGCAAAGGGTGTGTTCGTTAGAAGGGGTTTTTATGGCTTAGAGCAAAGGACAAACCCACCTCAAAAAAGATGTTTTTACAGAGCAGAAAGATTACACAGCCAAACAAGCCTGCAGATGTTGCAAGCAGAAAAAAGGTCTCAGAATTTTCAACTGTAAGAAAACTGAAAAACATCTTCCAGCTTAAATGGTAATGTACTAACTTTTAGTGATTGGAGAACAGTAACATGAATATGGAAATTATAGTAGTTATGATAGGCTATAGGTAAAAGTTAAGGTACAGATTCGTTCTGTTGTATTGAGATGCTGAGCAAAGAAAAGTATCTAATGCATTGTAACCAAAATTAAAGGGTCTGCAGGCCTGCCTGCAGCTGGAGCTGACAGCTGTAGGCACAGGCTCGGTCACCCATGACCTTGGATTGCTGTAACACCTTGGATGTAAGAAACTGCATTTTGAACAGCTCCCTGGAGTCCCACATCCCTCATTTCGGCTCTTACGGTGGCACCCAACGTGGGGCACCATTAGACAGAGCCTGAATGAGGGATGTGGGTCTCCAGGCCTGCCTGCAGCTGGAGCTGACAGCTGTAGGCACAGGCTCTGTCGCCCACGACCCTGGACTGCTGTAACACCTTGGATGTAATAAACTGCATTTTGAAGAGCTGCTTGGAGTCGTGCATCTTTCAACCTGACTCTTACAGTGGCACCCAACGTGGGGCACCATTAGGAAGAGGGATTAGTAACAGCCTGAACGAGGGGTGCAGGTCTCCAGGCCTGCCTGCAGCTGGAGCTCACACCTGCAGGCACAGGCTCGGTCACACATGACCCTGCACTGCTGTAACTCTTGGATGTAATAAATTGCATTTTGAGGAGACGCCTGGAGTTCCACATCCCTCATTTTGGCTCTTACGGTGGCGCCCAACGTGAGGCACCATTAGTGAGAGCCTGAATGGAGGATGTGGGTCTCCAGGCCTGCCTGCAGCTGGCGGCTGACTGATGTAGACACAAGATCTGTCACCCTTGACCCCGGACTGCTATAATGCCTTGGATATAATAAATTGCATTTTGAAGAGTCACCTGGAGTCCCGCATCCCTCCTTTTGGCGCTTACACCCCCTCATTCACATGTGAGACAGAAGGGTCCCCCTGGGAACTCGGAGAGCTAAAAAACTCAGACCTTCGCCAAATCCCGTCAAACTTTTTCCACTGCACCAGCAGTGATCCCACATCTATCCTACAAGCATCAAAAAGCGCTTGGCCTCCCACAAGAGGCCACGCCTCCCCAGAGAATGCCTCTGCAGTGTTGAAAAAAACTCTTGCTGTCTGGCCCACAGAAATAATCTTTCAAAATCACTCCAGGAAATGGAAACCCGTTTCCGCTCCATGAGACCCTTCCAGATGTCCAAAACCAGAGAAGCCTCCATGAAACCCACAGGATTTGCCGTTATCTCAAGAGCTGCAGGCAAAGTGCCAAAGGGCTCACAGTCACCACGCCAAAACAGGGACGGGGAGTCAAACGATATGACCTCACCGGTGGCTGTTCCTCACACAGCGGCCACCAGATGTCGCTACAGGACAGGAAATAACACAATGTGGGCACGCCCCTCTCCCAAGGTAAAAAAGAGCACTTTTAATTTCTGACTCCAACATTTAGAGATTTCCAAAAGTGACAGTGGACTGGAGGGTGAAAGTGCCACCTCATCAATGACACTGGACAAACCAACAGTCCATCAAATTTCTCCTCCTCCTTAAAAGAATGCAAAATAATAAGGCATTTACATAAAGTGAGAACGTTCCTTACAAGAATGTAAACATCAGAAGGCTTACAAAATCATTAAAAACCAGGGCAACAGGGCACTGTTTTTTCCTCATCTCCTGTTAATGGACCCATCAGTGCCTTGCCCCATGACTCAGAGATAACTCCCTCCAGCAGCCATTTCTGTTGAATGGGCAATCAAGGACCAATCATGACTCAGAACGATATCAGCCCATTGGGAGATGCTCCACCCAGGGGGGAGGAGCTCAGCATCCCCACCTGGATATCATCTGGGCTTTGGGACAGAACAGGCAGCCCTTACCCACTGGTTTCCAGAGGACAAGAGCTACCAGATCTCTTCTATGGGATCACCACTGCAACAAGACCATTTCATCTGGACTGCCACCACCATGCTAACCAGCAGGGTGTCAGGTTCTGTTCTGACTCTGCCAGTGGTTTTATTTTGTACTAGTGGATGTCTTTTGGGTTTTTTTCCCTTTTCCTAATAAATTGTATTTCTGACTTAGAGTGTCTCACTGGTTTTGCTTTCAAACCAGAACATAATTTTAGCGCCCAATGTGGGGCACCAAGATTTTTGCTCAAGGACCTGGTTCTGCTTGGTGGGTAATGCAGAAGGACGGGGAAACCCCTTTTGTACCACAAGGAGACCAAATGTTAAGTGAGATCTGTGTGTAACGTTTCATTCCATATTTTATATATATCAATATCTAAATATCTTTTATGTACATTGTTATGTACATTATACACTTATATATATTTTTCTTTTGTATTTCATGTAGTTTGAGTTTTTGTCCCTTTTCCTAATAACTGGTACTTCTGACTTGGAGTCTCTCACTGGTTTTACTTTCAAACCAGAACAGCTGGCCACTGGCGATGGTTGTTTGGCTTGATTGGCCAATTGGTTCCACGTGTGTGTTGTGACTGTCAGGCAAGGGCCATGGGTTTTTCTTAGTAGTACAGGATGGTAAAACAAAGGGATTGATCAGCCTGCTGCAATCATGGAGTCAATGCTCATTATTCCCCGCTGGGCACCGCAGCTACGAGAGGGACTGATGTTTTTTCTTTCAGCACTGGACAGTCCTTTTTCCAATGCCCCCATTTCTTACAGGATGCTCTCTGAGCCTTCTCCACAGGGGAAGCTTTCTTGGGTGACTTTTCCCGAGATGCCTTCTTGCTAGGCTGGGATTAACTCTTTCAGTTGGGCCCCTGTCTCAAAACACCTTCCAGGCAACCTCCAGCCATTTATCCATGTCTTGAACTCCCTTTGTCTTTTCTTCTTATATCATTTGAAGCCTGACCCACACAAAACAAAACCAGATGTGCTTTGCCATCAGCTGACTCAGGATCTAGATCAGTAGATTTGATGGCAGTTTCTCTTCACCTGTTTAAGAAATCAGTGGGTGATTCATCATCATTTTGCCTCACTTGGTGAAGCTTTGTCCAATTTACAGCCTTAGAGACCCCATGTTTTAACCCACATGCCACAAGGCTTTGATATAATTTTAATTTTGCCATCTGATGGGGTGTGTTTCCCTCCCATCCAGGGTTTTCAAAGGGAAATATCTCAGTGACAGCGCCTTGAAGCAGCTGCCTGGCTGTGCTCCCCTCAAGGAACATTGGGATGGATTTATTGAGCACTCGTCTGTCAATGGGGTCAGTGATGTGTCTGACACAGAGTTCAGATCAGCCCAGTCTAATTTTTATAGATGGTATTAATTAATAATTAATAGGCTGTACGGCGCAGACATGAACTGATAGATTATATTGCACCAACCAGCAGCTACAAGTAATCATCTATAATCAATATCAGTATCAAATGTCACCATTAGTTTGGATGTGTATCTCACACACATGTAATCGGGGTCCAAGAAGATAAAGTTTTTTATTCTACACGTTCTCCAGTTTATATACCCTTAACAAATATTAATTATGATATTAACTGGTGCAAAGACATTAGCGTCAATATAAATGGCAAAAGCTTTACAGAAATTAAATAAGGCACGTTTACACATGTACTTAGGCACATAGTCTGGCTAACAAAAATTTTCATCTATTTTTTCCAATCGTTTTCCATGCTGACGACCTTGTCGTCTCCCTTGCTATGGATACATTCAGTAACCATCAATTGTTACTTCTTCTCTTAACTCAGCTTTGCTTGCAGACCAGCTGTCAAGCCCCTCCATAATCAAATTGCTGGTGATTCACAACAATGCGGAAAAGCCAATACAGAAATTGGCAGAAGCCAGTTAATGTTATTTATAACCCATCTCCGCTGCAGGCACAGTGAAAAGCTGGAAGCTCTTGAGGGGACTCCTTCACCCCTGTCCCTGAGTGTCCCCAGAATGTCCCTGAGTGTCCCCAGTGACATTACCCTGGGAATTCCCATCAGGATTTGGGTCAATTTCAGTGAAAATTCCCAGAAAATTCCCTATATTTGTTTCAAATCCTACATGGCAAGGCAGAAAAAAGGACAGCCATGTCCCTGATGATGTCACTGCCCTGATGATGTCACGTTGGGGACATCACTGTCCCTGTAACAGATTCAGGATGTCCTCAGCAGTTCTTTGGCACAACTCAGCCACCGCGCGGGCGATGGAGCCATCGGGGTCACCACACCTGAAGGTGTGGATGTCCCCAAGTGCCCCCACCAAGTGGTCCCTGGCCAGGAGGCTGCTGGCCACCCACAGCCACTCAGCCCCGGTCACCTTGGCTGCCAAAGCAGTGCGGAAATGGCGGCATGGGAGAACACTGTTATGCTTGATGGCCTCTCTGGTCAGCTGGGTCCAGCTGTCCTCCAACGTGGACACCGACCTGTGCCACTCGCTGGCCACCATTGTCACCTGGTCCCTTCTCACCCCGGGTGATCCACGGGGTGTTCTCGTAGGCGGCCGGGGCCGGGCACAGAGAGGTGGGAGCGTCAGCAAGATCGGAGTTGTAACGGCGATGCCAGAAGGGCTTAGCAATGTTGTGCTTCAGTAGGGTCAAGGACAGCTGGTAACGAGACAGGGGAGGTGTCAGGGAAGTGGTGGCACTTGTGGCCTCCTGTGGCAGCCCCTGTGCCCTCCCAGGTTCCCCTTTGTCCCCTCTGTCCCTTTGTCGGTGTCTTGTCCCCTCTGCCACCCCCTGCACCCGCTGCTGTCCCCTCTGCCACTCCCCTGCTGTCCTCTCTGCCACCTCAGTGATCCCACTGCTCTCCACTGTGCCACCCCCTGCCACCCTAGTTGAAGCCCCTGCCACGCCCTGCTGTTCCCTCTGCCACCCCCCACCAGCCCCTGTGTCCCTCCCCTCCCGTGTCCCCCCATGCCCCACTGCCCCTCCCCCTCCATGTTCCCTTCCCCCATCACCTCCCCACTTCCTGCTCCTCCCCCCATCCCCTTTGTGACTCTGTCCTCTCCCGCCACCCCCTCCCCCATCCCCCATTGCCCCCTTTTCCCCGTCCCTGTCACACCTTTTGGAGCTCCATGCTCATTAGGAACACCTTGGGGAAACTCTGGGGACACTCTGGAGGTTGAAGGAGCCTTGGGATGTCCTCGATGGCTCTTTGGCACCGCTCGGCCACCCTACGGGCGCTGGGCCTGGTGGGACCACCAGTGAAGTAGAACTTGGTGATGTCCTCAATTGTCCCCAGCAGGTGATCCTTGGCCAGGCGGGCGTTGGCCTCCCACAGCTGCTCGGCCACGGCCACCTTGGCCACCAAATCCTTGGGGACATCAGGTGATGCCTCATTTGTCCCCTCCAGGGTAGCCACGATGTCCCCAACCCTGCGCTTCAGCTCTTGGGGGAACGCAGTGGCTTCGTCACACGCGGCCACCAAGCGCTCCAGCAGCCCCAAGGCCACCTCCAGCCGCTGTCTCACCATGGTGGCCCTTGCTGCCTTGCTGGCAGCCACCCTGGCCTCTCTCCTCACCTGGGCTTCATACTCGGCCACCACCTCATCCCCCTCCTCCTCCCTGCCCAGGGCCTGACGCAGCTCCACCATGTTTTCCTGAGCTGACCCATAATGGGCAGCCAGGGCCAGCAGCTCCCTGGCCCAGGCAGTGGCGGTGGCTGCCTTGGTGGCCGCCTCAGTGGCCAAATCCATGCAGGTGTTGAGGAGCTCAGTGGCTGCCCTGGCCAGCTCGGCGCTGTTCTCCCGGCGCTTATCCACCGACACCAGCCAACCCCTGGCCACCATTTTCACACAGTCCCGGGTGGTCCATGGGGTGTTCTCGTAGGCGGCCAGAGCTCCACTCAGGGAGGTGGGAGGGGCTTTATTGTTGGAGGTGACATCACGGTGCCACCAGGTGTCATCAATGGACTCCGTGGTGCCCCTGAGCTTCCTGCTGAAGTCCACCAGCTTCAAGTACAGGTACTCTAGGGACCTGAGCGGCATCTCGTCCCATCTGGGCAGGGTGTCCAGCAGCTCGCCCAGGGTGGCCACCAGAGTGACCTGTGGCTGCAGCAGGGCCAGAAACAGCTGGGGAGGGGACAGGGGAGGTGTCAGGGACCTGGTGGCACTTACAGCCTCTTGGGCTGGCCCCCTGTCCCCGAGGGCTCCCCTTTGTCTTGTACATCTCTTTGTCAGCCTCTTGATCCCCCTGACACCCCCTGCCCCTCCCCTCGTAGCCCCTGCCCTCTTGCTGTCCACTTTGCCAGCCCCCCGCTCCCACTGCTGTCCCCTTTGCCACCACTGCCAGCCCCAGTGTCCTCCTCCCCACTATGTCACCCCATTCCCCACTGCACCCTCCTCCCTTTTGTCCCCTCCCCTGTCACCTCCCTCATTTCCAGCTACTCTCTCCTGTCCCCTTGGCGACTCCCTGTCCCCTCCCACCACCCCCATGTGGCTTCTATCCCCAATAATTGCCCCCACCCCTCCAGTGTCCACTCTGTCCACCTCTCCCCCCTCCGCCTCTCCCCCCAGCCACACCTCTTGGAGCTCCATGCTCACTGGGGACACTCTGGGGACGCTCTGGGGACGCTGTGGAGGTCGAAGGAGCCTTGGGATGTCCTCGATGGCTCTTTGGCACCGCTCGGCCACCCCACAGCCACTGGGGCTGGTGCGACCACCAGTGAACCAGAGCTTGGTGACAATGTCAACTGCTCCTAGCAAATGATCCTTGACCAGGCGGGCGTTAGCCTCCCACAGCCACTCAACCACAGCCACCTTGGCCACCAAGCCCTCGGGGACATCGGGGGACGCCTCATTTGTCCCTTCCAGGGTAGCCATGGTGTCCCTGAGCAGGCGCTGCAGCTCCCGGGGGAACGCGGTGGCTTCGTCACACGCGGCCACCAAGCGCTCCAGCAGCTCCAGGGCCTCCTCCACCCGCTCTCTCACCATGGTGGCCATTGTTGCCACGCTGGCAGCCACCCTGGCCTGTTCTCTCACCTGGGCTTCCCACGTGGAAAAAACCTCGGCCTCCTCCTCCCTGCCCAGGGCCAGACCCAGCTCCACCATGTTTTCCTGAGCTATCCAAAACCAGGCAGACTCGTCCTGCTGCTCCCTGGCCCAGGCAGTGGCCTCCAGATAGGTCACTTCGGCGGCCAAATCCCTGCAGATGCTGAGGAGTGCGGGGGCTGCCCTGGCCAGCTCAGCATAGTTCTCCAGCCGCTTATCCGCCAACCCCAGCATGTGCCAGGCCTCCATTGTCACATGGTCCCAGGTGGTCCATGGGGTGTTCTCATAGGCGGCCAGAGCTCCACTCAGGGAGGCGGGAGGGGCTTTATTGTTGGAGGTGACATCGCGGTGCCACCAGGTGTCATCAATGCACTTCATGGTGCCGCCGAGCTTCCCGCTGAAGTCCACCAGCTTCGAGCGCAGGTACTCTAGGGACTTGAGTGGCATCTCGTCCCATCTGGGCAGGGTGTCCGGCAGCTTGCCCAGGATGGAAACCATGGTGACCTGTGGCTGCAGCAGGCCCAGGAACAGCTGGGGAGGGGACAAGGGACGTGTCAGGGACCTGGTGGCACTTGTGGCCGCCTGCGGTAGCCCCTGTGACCTCCCAGGGTCCCCTCCCTGGAGGGCTCTGCTGTTCCCTCTATCCCTTGGTCACCCCCTTGTGCCCTCTGCCACCCCCACCGTTCCCCACTGCCCCCTTTCACCACCTCCTCTCGTACCCCCCTTCCACCCCTCTGTCACCTCCCCGCTTCCTGCCACTCCCGTGTGGAGAGTCAGGGACAAGCGTGCAGAAGATCTCGGGCTGTACGGTTAGATAGGAAGCCCCTCTCACCCTGCAGTCAGACCTTCGCTCCGTACCTGGCCGCACCCAGCCGGACGTGAGCAGAAGGAAATGACGCTGACTGCCCAAGCCATTATAAACCCCTGAGACCCCCTAATAAACGCCATTTGCTGTTCACCACGTTGGTGTCAGGAGCATGTGGACCGAGTGACCCTGGGCTTTGGGTCACCGTGCCGGACTCCGAACCAGGTCGCCACGCCGTAACGGCGACACTCCCGCCTGTCCCCTTTGCGACCCCCTGTCCCCTCCCGCCACCCCCCGCGTCCCCCCTTCCCCCACTGTCCCTTCTCCCCCATTGTCCCCGCTACCGGCCGGGTACCCCCCATGTCCCCTCTCCCCTTTCCTGTCGCACCTCTTTGGCCTCCATCGTCACTGGGGACAACTTGGGGACGCTCGGGTGGCGAACGAGTCCCGGGACAGGCGCCGGTCCAGGCACAGAACCGGCCCCGCCGGCGGCGCGCGCGGTAATGGCGGAGGCGCTGCGCGAGGAGCGCCAAAAGGGGCGGGGCGGGGGCGGGCGAGGTGACGTCACCGCCCGCCCTTTCCAGTACCGCTCCAATGCATGGGTGGCTGCTTCGGCTCGATCCCAGGGGGTTTAGACTCCATCCCCAGGGGATTTAGGCTCCATCTCGCCATTTCCAGGCGGATTCTGCCGTTCCCGGCCGCATTTAGGAGCCCACAGAGTTGCCGTCACTCAAATTGGCGTCCTGATTCTCTCGCGAGACCTCTGGTGAGAAGCGCCAAAAGCCGCGCGCACCAATCAGAAGATCAGAAGCCGCGCGCCACGATCAGAAGTATGGGCAGAAGTCCCCCCCGCGGCGGCGTCGTGCGGCCGCTTCCGGCAGAACCGCGGTGCATTGTGGGCATTGTGGTCCCGGTGGGGCCCAGCGGCGGCGGAGCGGGGCTGAGGCGCGGGGGGCGGGGACGGGGCGGGAATTTGGGGGCGCCGAGGGAGCCCTGGGACCGCCCCCGGCAGCGCGGGATGGGCGACAGCGACCGCGGTCAGCACCGGGAGCGGTGGGGGCGGTGAGGAGGGGGTTGGGGGAATTATGAGGGGACTGGGGAGGGCTGAGGAGATTTGAGGGGATTTGGGGTGTCCTGAGGGGGTTTGGTGGGGTTGTGAGGTGAAGTGAGGGGATTTGGGGATGTCCTGAGAGGATTTGAGCAGGGTCCGGAGGGAGAATCCGGGGTCGTGAGGGCATTTGGGGGTTTCTGAGAGGGACTGGGGGGTTCCTGAGGGGATGTGAGAGGTTCTGAGGGGATTTGAGGGGTCTTGAGAGGGTTTGTGGAGTCCTGAGGGAGATTTGGGGGTCCTGAGGGGATTTGGGGCGATATGAGGAGGTTTGTGGGCTCCTGAGGGAAAACCGGGGGTCCTGAGGGGATCTGGGGGATTCTGAGCCAGACTGGGGGGTCCTGAGGGAGAATTTGGGTTCCTGAGGAGAAACTGGGGGTCCTGAGGGGATCTGGGGGGTCCTGAGGGGATCTGGAAGTCCTGAGGGGATGTGAGGGGTCGTGAGGGGATTTGGGAGGCATCTGAGGGGATTTGGAGGGTTTTGGAGGGTTCTGAGGGGAAATGGGGGGTCCTGAGTGGCTGTGAGGGGTCATGAGGAGATGTGGGGGATTCTGAGGGGTTTTGGGGGTCCCTGAGGGAGAACCGGGGGTTTAGGGGGGTTGTGTGGGGGTTTCGGGGTGCTGAGGGGATATGAGGGGATTTGGGGGGCCCTGAGGGCGAACTGGGGTTCCCGAGGAGCTTTGGAGTGGATTTGGGGGCCTCCTGAGGGAGAATTGAGGGCCCTGGAGGGGTTTGTGGAGATTTTGGGGGGTCGCTATGGAGAATTGGGGTTGTGAGAGGATTTGAGGGGGGATTTTGGGGGGTCCTGAGGGGATCTGGGGGGGATTTTAAGGGGTCCTGAGAAGATTTTAGGTGGTCCCGACCGGGTTTTGGGCATCCCGAGTAAATCTGGGCGTTCCTACATGGATTTGAGCCTCCCTGATTGGATGTGGGGCAATTTTGTGGGGATTTGGGGTCATTATATGGTCCCTGACTGGAGTTTCGATTTTTTTTTTTTTTGAGGGGGGGCAACTTTGGGGTATTTTTGGAGTACTTCGTGGTCCTTGACCGGAGTTTGGGGGGATTTGGATTTTTTGGGGTAATTTCGGGATAATTTCACCCCCGCTCCTTGCCGGCCCCTTCCCGCCCAAACTCAGGCCACGCCCCCTCCGCTCTCCATTGGCCGCCGCTCCCGGAGCCCCGCTCTCTTTCCACGCCTCCATTGCTTGACGGCCCGTTCCCGCCCAATCCCAGGCCACGCCCCCTCAGCTCTCCATTGGCCGGTGCTCCCGGAGCCGCGCCCCTTTTCCCACGTTCCCATTCATGATCCTATTTAACCCTCCCGCTCACCCGCTCCCCATTGGCCACCCCGCGCGGCCCCGCCCTGCTGTGGGCGTGGCTACAAGACCGATCGGCGTTTATTGAAAGGCTCCGCTCAGCGGCGGCCCCGGGGGGTGGAGCCAGCCCGGCCCCACCGGGGGGGCTCGGGGGGTCCTGGGGGTCCCGGGGGGGCCCCGGGGGGTGGAGCCAGCCCGGCCCCGGCGGGGCCCAACGCCGGCCGGGGGCTCGGGGGGCCGAGAGGGGAGGGGTTGGGGGCGTTTCGGGGGGTTCATTCAATGGGGAGGGGGCCCGGGGGGTGCCGAAGTGGGGGGCGGGGTCTGGTGAGTGTGGGGGGGTCCCATGGATTGGGGGGTCCTGGTGAGTGTGGGGGGGAGGGTCTCATGGATTGGGGGGTCCTGGTGAGTGGGGGGCGGTGAGGTGGGGGTCCCATGGATGGGGGAGGGGCGGTGAGTGGGGGGTCCTGCTGCACTGGGGGGGGTCTCATGGACTGGGGGCGTCCCAGCGCTTTGGGGGTGTCGGTGAAGTGGGGAGGCAGTGAATGGGGGGGGTCCCGGTAAATTGGGAGGGGACCCTGGTGATAACGGGGTGGGGGTCACAGGATTGAGCCCCAAGGGACCCCCCGGTGCTGGGGACCCCCCTGTGGCCCCCCAGCGATCGGAGTCCCCCCGGTCCCGCTCCTGGGCCCCCGCCCCCAGTCCCGGTGCTGTTCCCGGGGGGTCAAAGGGGAGGGGGCGGAACCCCCGTGATGGGTGGGTGGGCACAAAGGGGGGGTCCGGGCCCGATGCTCGGGGAGGGGTCGGTACACGAGGGGGGGTCCGGTCCCAGTCCCGGTGCTCGGGGGTGGCGCTGCCCGGGGGGGGTCCCGGGGTTCGAGGGGGGGTCCAGTCCCGGTGCGCGGTGAGGGGGGGTCAGTGCACGGGAGGGTGGTCCCGGTGCTCGAGGAGGGTCCAGTCCCGGTGCTGGTGCACGAGGGGGGGCGGTGCACAAAGGGGGGTCCCGGTGCTCGGTGATTCGGGGGGGTCTCCGGTGGTTCCGGTGCCCGAGGCTGGCGATGTTTGAGGGGGGGTCCGGTGGTCTCGGTGACTCGGGGGGTGTTTCCGGTGATCCCGGTGCACAATGAGGGGGTCAATGCTCGAGGGGGGGGTCCCGGTGCTCGGTGACGGCGCTGATTGATGGGGGGGGGTCTCTGGCGGTCCCGAGGGGGGAAGGGAAACTCGAGGGTCCTGATGGGTCCTGAGGGGGGGTCCCGGTGCACGAGGACGGTGAAATTGGGGGGTCCCGGTGCTCAGGGGGGTCCCGGTGCGTGCCCGAGGGCAGAGAGACCCCAGTGACACCAGGGACCCGCTGGGCCAGGCCTGGTGGCACTCGGGGAGCTCCTGGTGGCACAAGGACCCCCTCCCCCAATTTCTCCTGCACGAGGTCCTGGTGACACGAGGAGCTGGTGGCACCCGAGGGGCTCTTGGTGACACGAGGAGATGGTGGCACTTGAGGAACTGGTGGCACCCAAGGAGCTCTTGGTGACACCAGGAGCTGGTGGCCACTCGGGGCCCCCCAAATTCCTCAGGGTGACACTCAGAGCCCTCGGTGAGGAACTGGTGACACTCGGGGGGCTCTGGCACACGAGGACCCCCAAATTCCTCTTGGTGACACGAGGTGATGGTGGCGCGAGGGGCCCTTGCAGGGGGACCCCAAAACTCTTGCTCGGGGACCCCAAAATCCTCACACGGGGACCCCCAAAATCCACACGGAGACCCCAGTTCCTGGAACGGGGACCCCAAATTGTTGCATGGGGACCCCAAATTCCTGACATGGAGACCCCAAATCGTCACACGGGGACCCCAATTCCTGAACGGGGACCCCAAATTCTCAAACGGGGACCTCAAATTCTCACACAGGGACTCCAAATTCTCACACGGGGACCCCAAATTGTCGCATGGGGACCCCAAATTCCTGACATGGGGACCTCAAATTCTCACACGGGGACCCCAATTCCTGGAACGGGGACCCCAAATTCTCAAACGGAGACTCCAAATTCTCACACGGGGACCCCAATTCCTGGAACGGGGACCCCAAAATCTGCACGGGGACCCCAAATTCTCAAACGGGGACCCCCAATTCCTGACATGGGGACCCCCAAATCGTCACACGGAGACCCCAATTCCTGGAACGAGGACCCCAAAATCCACACGGGGACCCCAAATTCTCAAACGGGGACCCCCAATTCCTGACATGGGGACCCCCAAATCGTCACACGGAGACCCCAATTCCTGGAACGAGGACCCCAAAATCCGCAAGGGGACCCCAAAATTCTCGCACGGGGACCCCAAAATTCTCACACGGGGACCCCAAATTGTCGCACGGGGACCCCCAATTCCTGTCCCGCTCCCCCCCCCCCCGTTTCCCCGCGCGAGGAGCCCTTTGCACGAGGATCTGCTGCACGAGGACCCCCCCAAAAATTCCTCGCGCAAACCCCCCCGAATTCCTCGCGTGACAGAGACCCCCCCCCAAACGCGAGCCCCCCTCGCCTCCTCCTCCTCCTCCTCCTCCTCCTCCTCCTCACCCCGGGGGTCTCCGGGTGTTCCCCCCTCCCCCCCGCCCTCCCCTTTCCCCCTTTTTTCCCCCAGGGCTGGGGGGGTTTCGGGGGGACTCAAGGGGGGGTGTGGGTGCGGATTTGTTTGAGGGGGGGGGTCCCGGCGACCCCCGGGGCGGGGGTCAGTGCTCAGCAGCGGGGCCGCGCCGCTCGCAGCCGTTGGCCGTGATCGGGGGTGGCGGGGGCGGAGGCGGGGGCCGCCCGGGGACCCCCCCGGCCCCCCAAATCACACCCGGGTCTGCTGCACCCACGGCGGAAAGCTGCCTCTCCTGCAAGGCACCGAGGGGGCTCATTCACCCCCCCGCCCCGGCCAGCGCCGCCCTCAGTGTCCCCTCAGTGTCCCCCAGTGTCCCCTGTGTCCCCGAGCGTCCCCTCAGTGTCCCCTCAGTGTCCCCTCAATGTCCCCCAGTGTCCCCTGTGTCCCCTCAGTGTCCCCTCAATGTCCCCCTGTGTCCCCTCAGTGTCCCCTCAATGTCCCCCAGTGTCCCCTCAGTGTCCCCTGTGTCCCCTCAGTGTCCCCTCAGTGTCCCCTCAATGTCCCCCAGTGTCCCCTCAATGTCCCCCAGTGTCCCCTCAGTGTCCCCTCAGTGTCCCCTCAATGTCCCCCAGTGTCCCCTGTGTCCCCTCAGTGTCCCCTCAGTGTCCCCTCAGTGTCCCCCAGTGTCCCCGAGCGTCCCCCGCCCCACCCCGGGCGGGGCTCACTCACCTGCGGCACCGGCGCGGGGCCCTCGGGGCGGCCCCAAATCAACGCGAATGCACCCAAAAACCATCCCTGACCCGCCCCGGAGTTAACCCCGAACCCCTAAAATTAACCCTGAACCCCTAAAATTAACCCTAAAATTAACCCTGACCCCCTAAAATTAACCCTGAACCCCTAAAGTTAACCCTGAACCCCTAAAGTTAACCCTAAAATTAACCCTGACCCCCTAAAATTAACCCTGAACCCCTAAAGTTAACCCTAAAATTAACCCTGACCCCCTAAAATTAACCTGAACCCCTAAAGTTAACCCTAAAATTAACCCTGACCCCCTAAAATTAACCCTGACCCCCTAAAGTTAACCCTAAAATTAACCCTGAAACCCTAAAGTTAACCCTGACCCCCTCAAATTAACCCTGAACCCCTAAAATTAACCCTAAAATTAACCCTGAACCCCTAAAGTTAAACCTGATCCTCTAAAATTAAACCTGACCCTCTAAAGTTAACCCTGAACCCCTGAAGTTAACCCTAAAATTAACCCTGACCCCCTAAAATTAACCCTGAACCCCTAAAATTAACCCTGAAACCCTAAAGTTAACCCTGACCCCCTCAAATTAACCCTGAACCCCTAAAATTAACCCTAAAATTAACCCTGAACCCCTAAAGTTAAACCTGATCCTCTAAAATTAAACCTGACCCTCTAAAGTTAACCCTGAACCCCTGAAGTTAACCCTAAAATTAACCCTGACCCCCTAAAATTAACCCTGAACCCCTAAAATTAACCCTGAACCCCTAAAGTTAACCCTGACCCTCTAAAGTTAACCCCGAGCCCCTCAAATTAACCCTGACCCCCTAAAATTAACCCTAAAATGAACCTTGACTCCTTAAAATTAACCTTGACCGCCTAAAGTTAACCCTGACCCCCTCAAATCAACCCCGACCCCCTAAAATTAACCCTAAAATTACCCCGACGCCCTAAAATTAACCCTATAGTTAACCCAGAACCCCTCAAAATAACCCTGACTCCCTAAAATTAACCGCAAAATTAACTCTGAACCCCTCAAATTAAACCCCGACCCCCTAAAAATAACCCTGAAACCCTAAAATTAACCCTGACCCTTTAAAATTAACCCTGATCCCCTAAAAATAAACCTGAACCCCTCAAATTAACCCTAAAATTAACCCTGAACCCCTAAAATTAACTCTGATCCCGTAAAACTAACCCTGACTCACTCAAATTAACCCTAAAGTTAACCCTGACCCCCTCAAATTAGCCCTGAACTCCTAAAATTAACCCCGACCCTCTAAAGTTAACCCCGAACCTCTAAAGTTAACCCCGACCCCCAAAAATTAATCCTAAAGTTAATCCTGAACCCCGCAAATTAACCCCTGAACCTCTCAAATTAACCCTGAACCCCCAAAATCAATCCTGAATCCCTAAAATTAACTCCAAAATTAATTCGGACCCCCTAAAATTAACCCCGACCCCTCAAATTAACCCCTAAAATTAACCCCGACCCCCTCAAATTAACCCCTAAAATTAACCCCGACCCCCTCAAATTAACCCCGACCCCTTAAAATTAACCCTAAAGTTAACCCTGAACCCCTAAAATTAACCGTGAACCCCTAAAATTAACACTAAAATTAACCCCGAACCCTTAAACTTAACCCTGAACCCCTCAAATTAACCCCGACCCTAAAAGTTTCACCCCAAAATTAACCCCAAAAATTGAAGGCGGGACGCCCTCGGTTTGTCCCCACCCCCTCCCAAAACGGAGGCGATTCACCCCCAAAATTGTCCCCACCCCCACCCAGAATTGTCCCCCCACCCCCAAAATTGTCCTGGCACTGCCTCAGTTGTCCCCAACCCCCTGAAATGTCCCCAGCCCCCTCTGAACTGTCCCCAACCCCCCTGAAATGTCCCCAGCCCCCCAAAATGTCCCCAACCCCCCTGAACTGTCCCCACCCCCCTGAATTGTCCCCACCCCCCTGAATTGTCCCCAACCCCCCAAACTGTCCCCACCCACCCTGGTGACAGGACATGGCACACGGACACGGGTGTCACCTCCCCCCCGGTGAGATGGGGACAGACACAAGACACGAGGATGGTGACGGTGACGCGGCGCCAGCGCTGGGGGACATTTGGTGACAACCCCACCCCAACCCCCCTCCCCCCACCAATGGGGACAATGGTGGCACCTCCAGGGGGTGGGGACAGGGCCGGTGGTGGCACCTGAGGGGACATGGGGACACCTGAGGGGGTGTCCCCAAAGGGTGCCCAGTGTCCCTAAGGGACATGGGGACACCAGGAGGGACATGGGGACACCTGAGGGGGTGTCCCCAAAGGGTGCCCAGTGTCCCTAAGGGACATGGGGACACCAGGAGGGACATGGGGACACCAAGGGTGGTGTCCCCAAAAGGTCCTCAGTGTCCTCAAGGACATGGGGACATCTGGAGGGACATGGGGACACCAGGAGGGACATGAGGACACTGGGGGTGGTGTCCCCAAGGGGTCCCCAGTGTCCCTAAGGGTGGTGTCCCCAAGTGGTCCTCAGTGTCCCCAAAGGGTCTCCAGTGTCCCTAAGGGACATGGGGACACCAGGAGGGACATGGAGACACCTGGGGTGGTGTCCCCAAAAGGTCCTCAGTGTCCCCAAAGGGTCTCCAGTGTCCCCTAAGGGACATGAGGACACCAGGAGGGACATGGGGACACCTGGGGTGGTGTCCCCAAGTGGTCCTCAGTGTCCCTAAGGGACATGGAGACACCTGGGGTGGTGTCCCCAAGTGGTCCTCAGTGTCCCCAAGTGGTCCTCAGTGTCCCTAAGGGACATGGAGACACCTGGGGTGGTGTCCCCAAGTGGTCCTCAGTGTCCCCAAAGGGTCTCCAGTGTCCCTAAGGGACATGGGGACACCTGGGATGGTGTCCCCAAAAGGTCCTCAGTGACCACAAGGGACATGGGGACACCTGGAAGGACATGGGGACACCAGGAGGGACATGGGGACACCAGAAGGGACATGAGGACACTGGGGGTGGTGTTCCCAAGGGGTCCCCAGTGTCCCTAAGGGACATGGAGACACCTGGGGTGGTGTCCCCAAGTGGTCCTCAGTGTCCCCAAAGGGTCTCCAGTGTCCCTAAGGGACATGGGGACACCTGGGATGGTGTCCCCAAAAGGTCCTCAGTGACCACAAGGGACATGGGGACACCTGGAAGGACATGGGGACACCAGGAGGGACATGGGGACACCAGGGGTGGTGTCCCCAAAAGGTCCTCAGTGTCCACAGGGGACATGGGGACAACAGGAGGGACATGGGGACACCGGGGGTGGTGTCCCCAGAGGATCCCCAGTGTCCACAAAGGGTCTCCAGTGTCCTCAAGGACATGGGGACACCAGAAGGGACATGGAGACACCTGGGGTGGTGTCCCCAAGTGGTCCTCAGTGTCCCCAAAGGGTCTCCAGTGTCCCTAAGGGACATGGGGACACCTGGGATGGTGTCCCCAAAAGGTCCTCAGTGACCACAAGGGACATGGGGACACCTGGAGGGACATGGGGACACCGGGGGTGGTGTCCCCAAAAGGTCCTCAGTGTCCCCAAAGGGTCTCCAGTGTCCCCTAAGGGACATGAGGACACCTGGAGGGACATGGGGACACCGGGGGTGGTGTCCCCAAAAGGTCCTCTGTGTCCCCAAGGGACATGGGGACACCAGGAGGGACATGGGGACACCGGGGGTGGTGTCCCCAAAAGGTCCTCAGTGTCCTCAAGGGACATGGGGACACCAGGAGGGACATGGGGTGCCGCGGCGCCAGGAGGTGACACCGCAGCAGCCCAGGGTCCCCCTGAGGTGACGGATGAAGGTCCCCAGGGCCACCTTGGGGTCCCACCCGGCAGCACGCCCCTGCGCGGCGCGGTCGCGATGGCCACCAGCCTGCCCAGGGTGGCCACCACGGCCACCAGCCGCTCCAGCAGCTGGGGAGGGGACAGGGGACGTGTCAGGGACATGGTGGCGCTTGTGGCCTCCTGGGGTGTCCCCTGTGCCCTCCCGGGATCCCCTTTGTCCCCTCCCCGCAGGGCTCTGCTGTCCCTCTGTCCCTTCGTCACCCCCTGACCCCTCTGCCACCCCCTGCCACCTCCTGTTGTCCCCCTCCCTTCACCTCTCTGTCACCTCCCCGCTTCCTCCTATGCCCTCCTGTCCCCTTTGCGACCCCCTGCCCCTCCCGCCACCCCTGTGTCCCCTCTGTCCCCCACTGCCTCCGTTCACCCCCCCCGTCCCCACTGCCACCCCCCGTATCCCCTCTGTCCCCTCCCTGTCCCCACTGCCACCTCCCTATCCCTGTCCCCACTGTCACCTCCCTGTCCCCACTGCCACCTCCCTGTCCCCACTGCCACCCCCCTGCCCCCACTGCCACCCCCCTGTCCCCTCTGTCCCCTCCCTGTCCCCACTGCCACCCTCGTGTCCCCACTGCCACCTCCCTGTCCCCCCTGCCACCCCCCTGTCCCCACTGCCACCTCCCTGTCCGTCTGTCCCCTCCCTATCCCCACTGCCACCCCCCTGTCCCCACTGCCACCCCCCTCTCCCCACTGCCACTCCCCGTGTCCCCACTGCCACCCTCGTGTCCCCTCTGTCCCCTCCCTGTCCCCACTGCCACCTCCCTGTCCCTCTGTCCCCTCCCTGTCCGTCTGTCCCCTCCCTGTCCCCACTGCCACCCCCGTGTCCCCACTGCCACCTCCCGTGTCCCCTCCGTCCCCTCCCACCCCAGGATTGTCGCACCTCGCGGGGCTCCATGGCCGCTGGGGACACTTCAGGGACACTCCGGGACACTCTGGGGACGCTTTGGGGACACTCTGGGACACTTTGGGGACGCTTTGGGGACACTCTGGGGACACTCTGGGGACGCTTTGGGGACACTCTGGGACACTTTGGGGACGCTTTGGGGACACTCCGGGACACTCTGGGGACGCTTTGGGGACACTCCGGGACGCGAGCTCGCCCCGCTCGCGGTTCGGGACGCGACGCGGACGGAGAGCGGAATTCGGAAGGGGTGACGTCACCGCCCCCGCCCCACGCCTACTCCTCTGGCTGCTTTTGGGGGGTCCTGAGGAGATTTTGGGGGCCTCAGGTGAGAATTCCCAAAGATTTGGGGTGTCCCAGGTGAGGTATGGGGGGTCCCAGGTGAGGTTTTGGGGGTCCCAGGTGAGGTTTTCGGGTGTCTTGAGGGGATTTTGGGTGTCCCAGGTGAGAATTCCCAAAGATTCGGGGTGTCCCAGGTGTCCCAGGTGAGGTTTTGGGGGGTCCTAGGTGAGATTTTGGGGGGTCCTGAGGAGATTTTGGGAGCCTCAGGTGAGAATTCCCAAAGATTTGGGGTTTCCCAGGTGTCCCAGGTGAGGTTTTGGGGGGTCCTAGGTGAGATTTTGGGGGGTCCTGAGGAGATTTTGGGAGCCTCAGGTGAGAATTCCCAAAGATTTGGGGTTTCCCAGGTGTCCCAGGTGAGGTTTTGGGGGGTCCTGGATGAGATTTTGGGGTGTCCCAGGTGAGAATTCCCAAAGATTTGAGGTGTCCCAAGCTAGGTTGGGGTGTCTCAGGTGAGGTTTTGGGGGGTCCTGGGGAGATTTTGGGGGTCTGAGGTGAGAATTCCCAAAGATTTGGGGTGTCCCAGGTGAGGTTTTGGGGGTCCTGAGGAGATTTTGGGTGTCCCAGGTGAGAATTCCCAAAGATTCGGGGTTTCCCAGGTGTCCCAGGTGAGGTTTTGGGGGGTCCTGAGGAGATTTTGGGGTCCCAGGTGAGGTTTTGGGGGTCAGGAGGGGGCAGGATGAACCCCCAGGTGTTGACCACGCCCTTTAAGCCCCGCCCTGCATTTCTAGCCCCGCCCATTGCTGCTGGGCACGCCCACAGGGTGCCCCACCCCTTCAGACCCCGCCCCTCCCAAGCCCCAGTTCTGCATTCTGACCCCGCCCCCTCCAAAAGCCCCACCCCCAAAGGAGCCTTGGCCACGCCCCCAGTTGGATTTTTATCAATGGAAACCAAAAATCGCCACAAATCGACCCAAAAATAGAAACCCGGGGGGGGGAGGAGCGGGGGGCATGGCCACACCTGTGACGTCACGAGGGAGGGGCCAGGTGGGATTTTGGGTGGCCCTAGGTGGATTTGGGGGGTCCAGGTGGGATTTGGGGGGTCCCAGGTGGTTTTTAGGTGGGTCCAGGTGGTTTTTGGGGGTGCCAGGTGGTTTTTGGGTGGTCCTGGGTGGGATTTTGGGTGGTCCCAGGTGGATTTTGGGGGTCCCAGGTGGATTTTGGGGGTTCCAGGTGGGATTTTGGGGGTCCCAGGTGGTTTTTGGGTGGGTCCTGGTGGTTTCTGGGCAGTCCCAGGTGGTTTCTGGCAGCCTCAGGTGGGTTTTGGGTGGTCCCAGGTGGGATTTTGGGGGCATCGAGGTGTTCCTGGGCGTGTCCAGGTGGGTTTTTGGAGATTCCAGGTGGGCTTTGGGGTGATCCAGGTGTCCTTGAGGGAGATTCAGGTGTCCCGGAGCCATTCCCAGGTGTTTTTTGTGTTGTCCCAGGTGTTTTTTGGGTTGTCCCAGGTGGTTTTGGGTTGTCCCAGGTGTTTTTGGGGGTGTCCCAGGTGTTCCTGAGGGCTCCAGGTGTGCTCAGGAGGCATCCAGGTGTTTCTGGGAGGGTTTCAGGTGTCCCAGGGGCAGTTCCAGGTGATTTTTGGGTGGATCCAGGTGGGCTTTGGGGTGATCCAGGTGTCCTCGAGGGAGATTCAGGTGTCCTGGAGCCATTCCCAGGTGTTTTTTGGTTTGTCCCAGGTGTTTTTTGGGGGTCTCCAGGTGTTCCTGAGGGCTCCAGGTGTGCTCAGGAGGAACCCAGGTGTTCCTGGGAGGGTTTCAGGTGTCCTGGGGGCAGTTCCAGGTGATTTTTGGGTGGATCCAGGTGGGTTTTGGGCGGGCCAAGGTGTCCCAGGGGTGATCCAGGTGTTCCTGAGGCATCTCCAGGTGTTTGCTAGGTGGGTCCAGGTATTTTTGGAGGGATCCAGGTGGGTTTTGGGGGGATCCAGGTGGGTTTTGGAGGGATCCAGGTGTCCTCGAGCGGCATTCAGGTGTCCCAGGGGTGATCCAGGTGTCCCAGAGGCATCTCCAGGTGGGTTTTGGAGTGTCCCAGGTGTTTTTGGGAGGTATCCAGGTGCTTTTTGGGGTGATTCAGGTGTTTTTTGGGGGGATCCAGGTGTTTTTTGGGGGGATCCAGGTGTTTTTGGGGGATATCCAGGTGGGTCTGGAGGGATCCAGGTGTGTTGGGCAGGTGCAGGTGCCCAGGTGTGCTGGGAACTGGTGATCCAGCTGTGCAGGAACCCGAACATCTGGGCGGGCTGGAACTCAGGTGTGAGGGATCCAGGTGTGAGGGGGATCCAGGTGACACGGGATGGGTGGGACCCGGTTTTCCAGGTGTGATGTCACCTGGTTATGACATCACCCACCCACCCAGGTGTGACATCACCTGCACACATCCCCCCCCTCCTGCCCAGGTGTGGCATAATCCCCGCCAGGTGTGACGTCATCCAGGTGTGTGACCTCCAGGCTCACCTGGGCGTGACGTCACCATTGTACCCAGCTGTCCCCGCCCCCCTCACCTGTCCATGCCTCCAGGTGTGACATCACCAACCCCACCAGGTGTGACGTGACCAGTCCAGGTGTGCCAGCTGTCACTCAGGTGTCACTTAGGTGTCATTCAGCTGTCACTCAGGTGTCACTCAGGTGTCATTCAGGTGCCACTCAGGTGTGCCGGGTGTCACTCAGGTGTGCCAGGTGTAACAGTACCTGTGTCGAGGTGTGCACAGATGTCACAGGTGTGACAGTATCTGTACCCAGGTGTCACTCAGGTGTGCCAGGTGTCACAGGTGTGTCACTCAGGTGTGCCGGGTGTCCCCGCACAGGTGCCGCGGTGCCTGACAAAGCTGTCCCTCCACATGAAGGCCCGGTGGCAGGTGTGGCAGGTGTGACAGTACCTGTGCCCAGGTGTTACTCAGGTGTAGCCAGGTGTTACAGGTGACACTCAGGTGTCCCAGGTGCCACTCAGGTGTCACTCAGGCGTTACAGGTGTGACAGTACCTGTATCCAGGTGTGCACAGGTGTCACTCAGGTGTGGCAGTCCCCGCACAGGTGCCGCGGTGTCTCACGAAGCTGTCCCTCCACATGCAGGACCTGTGCCAGGTGTGCCAGGTGTGACAGTACCTGTACCCAGGTGTGTCACTCAGGTGTGCCGGGTGTCCCCGCACAGGTGCCGCGGTGCCGCACGAAGCTGTCCCTCCACATGAAGGCCCGGTGGCAGGTGTGGCAGGTGTCACAGGTGTGACAGTATCTGTGCCCAGGTGTCACTCAGGTGTGACAGGTGTGTCACTCAGGTGTCACTCAGGTGTGCCGGGTGTCCCCGCACAGGTGCCGCGGTGTCTCACGAAGCTGTCCCTCCACATGCAGGACCTGTGCCAGGTGTGCCAGGTGTGACAGTACCTGTACCCAGGTGTGTCACTCAGGTGTGCCAGCTGTGCCAGGTGTGACAGTACCTGTACCCAGGTGTGTCACTCAGGTGTGCCGGGTGTCCCCGCACAGGTGCCGCGGTGTCTCACGAAGCTGTCCCTCCACATGCAGGACCTGTGCCAGGTGTGCCAGGTGTGACAGTATCTGTACCCAGGTGTCACTCAGGTGTGCCAGGTGTGTCACTCAGGTGTCACTCAGGTGTCACTCAGGTGTGCCGGGTGTCCCCGCACAGGTGCCGCGGTGCCGCACGAAGCTGTCCCTCCACATGAAGGCCCGGTGGCAGGTGTGGCAGGTGTCACAGGTGTGACAATATCTGTGCCCAGGTGTCACTCAGGTGTGACAGGTGTGTCACTCAGGTGTCACTCAGGTGTGCCGGGTGTCCCCGCACAGGTGCCGCGGTGCCGCACGAAGCTGTCCCTCCACATGAAGGCCCGGTGGCAGGTGTGGCAGGTGTCACAGGTGTGACAGTATCTGTGCCCAGGTGTCACTCAGGTGTGACAGGTGTGTCACTCAGGTGTCACTCAGGTGTGCCGGGTGTCCCCGCACAGGTGCCGCGGTGTCTCACGAAGCTGTCCCTCCACATGCAGGACCTGTGCCAGGTGTGCCAGGTGTGACAGTACCTGTACCCAGGTGTGTCACTCAGGTGTGCCAGCTGTGCCAGGTGTGACAGTACCTGTACCCAGGTGTGTCACTCAGGTGTGCCGGGTGTCCCCGCACAGGTGCCGCGGTGTCTCACGAAGCTGTCCCTCCACATGCAGGACCTGTGCCAGGTGTGCCAGGTGTGACAGTACCTGTGCCCAGGTGTCACTCAGGTGTGCCAGGTGTCACAGGTGTGTCACTCAGGTGTCACTCAGGTGTGCCGGGTGTCCCCGCACAGGTGCCGCGGTGCCGCACGAAGCTGTCCCTCCACATGAAGGCCCGGTGGCAGGTGTGGCAGGTGTAGGGCCGCAGCCCCGTGTGCGTTTTCATGTGCTCCGTCAGGTGATGCTTCATCTTGAAGCGCTTGCGGCACAGCGCGCAGGTGAACGGCCGCAGCCCCAGGTGCATGTTCACGTGCCGCTGCCGCATGGAGCGGTGCGAGAACGCCTTCCCGCAGTGGCACACGAACACCTGCCCGCCCTTGCCCGCCCTGCCCGCGCTCACCTGGCGCGCAGGCGCGCCCTGGGCGGGGCCGGGGGCGGGGCCGGGGCGGGGCGCTCTGATCCGCGCGGTTCTGGGCGGAATTCCCGCGTTTTCCTGCGGAATTCCGCCGGCTCTGCCCAAAATCCCCGCGGTTCCGTCCGGAATTCCCGCGGTTCCCTCACGAATTTTGCCCGTTCTGCCCAAAATTCCCGCGTTTTCCTCCGGAATTCCGCCGGCTCTGCCCAAAATCCCCGCGGTTCCCTCCCGAACTTTCACGGTTCTGCCCGAAATCCCCGCGGTTCCGTCCGGAATCCCCGCGGTTCCCTCACGAATTTTGCCCGTTCTGCCCAAAATTCCCACGTTTTCCTCCGGAGTTCCGCCGGCTCTGCCCAAAATCCCCGCGGTTCCCTCCCGAACTTTCACGGTTCTGCCCGAAATCCCCGCGGTTCCCTCCGGAATCCCCGCGGTTCCCTCACGAATTTTGCCCGTTCTGCCCCAAATTCCCGCGTTTTCCTCCGGAATTCCGCCGGCTCTGCCCAAGATTCCCGCAGTTCCCTCCCGAATTCTGCCCAAAATCCCCGCGGTTCCGTCCAGAATTCTGCCGGTTCTGTGCAAAATCCCCTCGGTTCCCTCACGAATTCTGCCGGGTCTGGTCAAAATTCCCGAATTCTCCTGCGAAATTTTGTGCGGAATTCCTCGGATTCCGGTTAAAATTCCTTCATTTCCGTGCGGAATTCCGTCGGTTCCCGCCAAAATTTCCTCCTTTCCGTCCCGGATTCTGCCGGTTCTGGTCAGAATTCCCGAATTTTCCTGCGGAATTCCCGAAGTTCTGTGCGAAATTCCTCTGGTTCCGGTTAAAATTCCTTCGTTTCCGTGCGGAATTCCGCCCGCTCGGTGCAAAATTCCCGCGGTTCCCTCCGGAATTTCGCCGGTTCCGGTCAAAATTCCCTCATTTTCGTACCAAATTCTGCCGGTTCTGGTCAAAATTCCCTCGGTTCTGTCCTGAATTCCGGTGGCTCTGTGAGAAATTCTGCCGGTTCTGGTCAAAATTCCCGATTTCTCCTGCGAAATTCCCGCGGTTCTGTGTGAGATTTTGTGCGGAATTCCTCTGATTCCCGTTAAAATTCCTTCGTTTTCGTGCAAAATTCCGCCCGTTCCGATCAAAATTCCTTCATTTTCGAGCGGAATTTCACCAGTTCCGGTCAAAATTCCCGCGGTTCCCTCCCGAATTCTGCCGGTTCTGATCAAAATTCCCGAGTTTTCCCGCGGAATTCCCGAAGTTCTTTGTGAAATTTTGTGTGGAATTCCTCTGATTCCCGTTGAAGTTTCTTCGTTTTCGTGCAAAATTCCCCGGTTACGGTCAAAATTCCCTCAGTTCCCTCACGAATTCTGGCGGTTTTGGTCAAAATTCCCAAATTTTCCTGCGAA